>NC_141874.1:648749792-649052822 GCF_056163025.1 Triticum urartu
TTAAGATATGAAATAGAAAAAGCATGCGAGGCAGGATGGATGGCACATGAAACTCTGGCAAAACCCGTCAAAAGCATGCGTGAATGGACCCGAGTGTACACTAATTAAATTATTAAAGGGCTAGTGCTAGACAAGTTTATGAATATTAAAATAATCGAACGCCCGGAAAGGAGTAGGCATGTGGGTGCCCCTGCACCTTGGTGCCCTACGAATTTTCGCCCTCTCGTCGTCTCGATGGGACCAATAAGTTTCATGTTGAGCACTTTTTTCATTTTAAGTCATCTCGAGAACGATCCTGAGCAATCTAATACATGTTGTCAAACACATACTCCTTTGAATTCGTCGCAAGTTTCGCGTCCAAGGATCGTTTTGGGCCATATTTATATCAATTTTGACCATCTCAAAGAGGGTTATCAAACGGTGAGCGTCAATCTTCAATTCAACCTCGTCTTGAGCTCAAGCCAATCTTTATGATCGTGCCACTTTTAAGCGTCAACTAATAACCTGAAATACGGCAACGGACCTACAGCGTGCGAGTGCGACGCCTATTAACCCCCGCGGTCAGCAAGTCACTCGAGGCATCGACCACGCGTACGTATGTGCACTCAATTCGCCTGCGCCAGGGGCGATTAAAGCAAAACATGATTTGCTACGGTGGTGGGGTCAACGGAAAAGTGGAACCGGACGCCGTGCCCCCGCCCTCCCTACGAATTTGTCTGTCTCAGAGAGAGATCGAGCTCCGATGTGCTCCCCGTGACCGACCTGTCATTCTCGCCGAGCTAGCATAGCATCCATCCATGCCGCCCGCCCGACACCTTCAAACGTTTCAAAACCGTCACCTTTCCTCCCGGTGCTACGCTACGCAAGTGGCCTCTCCACTAGTGTACAAACAAAACCACGGGCAAGCGCGCGCGCCACAGGCCGTGTGACTCGCGGCGGTAGGCCACACACATGCCCGCTCCCGCTCCATCCCTCTCTCGCCTCGACCGCATGCATGCGCGCGACGACATCCCACGTCGCGTCGCCGCCATGCCGCCTCGAGCGCGCGCAAAAGTGACCGTTGCGCCTGGCCCGCCGCCTCCGGCCGCAATGCGCTGGCATGGTGGTGCACGGCGAATGCGTGGTCACCGCGCCCAGCAAGTACGGCGCAGAGAAATGGAGCGGTCTGGGTGGTGCGTTCCCACAGTCTTGCGATGGTTTCTAGCTGTTCGGGCGTCGGTACCAGACTTGCATGCTTGGCATTGCTCCGTCAGTCTGTCTGCTGCGTAGCATTCGTTTCTGAGCAAATAGTTGCTCGCGTCTCTCATTCTCTGGTTCACACACATGCTAGTTGAACGGAGATCAGCCGGCCGGAGGATGCACGCACGAGCGTACCGCGTACATGGATCGGTATGGGTTCGCCGATCCAAGGCTACAGCTTTCAGTCACGTCTCTGAACTGCACTGTGCAAAGGTAAAAGTGATCTATCGAGACGCATGGATCCCAACCCAAAAGTTTATTCTGAATAGCAAGGCGCGGTCCTGCTTTTTGACAGCACCATGCCATGTGGGCCTCGGACCCTCGGTACTCAGGCAGACCTCCCGTCGTACTCCTATAGTAGTACTACTACTAGCAGTATTGCAATGACCAAGGAGGTTCTCCTAGCCCAGAAGAGAACAAATGCCAACGATGAAAAGGTTTCAGTACACGATCCCTCATCAGCTGCTAATCACTCGACTCGAGACTCAAGGGACAAAGAGGATGGACGGATCGTGCAAAAGGGCCTCAGCTTTGCGGCTCGCAGCGGGGCACGCTCGGCCTGCCCTGCCGCGCGCGCGCGTCTCCCGAAGCGAGGCTTCCTTTAGCTCGGCGTGTGCGTGCGTGCATGGCGGCATGGGCGCGCCGGCGGGCATGCATGCGCGTCGTACGCTCGCTCGTCCTCCATCGTTCCTCCAGTTTTCCCGTTGAGCCATGCTGCCCGTACGACACCTCACGTCCGAATTTTGTAGTAGGACGCTTCAAACGAATCGTTGGATCACAGTAGTTTTCTGATCTATGCGCTTAAAAATGGCATCGTATGATCGTATCAAAATCATACGCGCAGCATTAGCTTACGATGGTCGCGGCGGGTTGCGGACACCATGTTTAGAGTGATGGCCGAAGCAACAGTGGACAGGTGTGGGGTGCTGGGGGCGTCAAGAGGGCGAGCTCTTCGTCGACGAAGAAGGGCCGGGTTTAGAGGGATGGCCGAAGCGGCGGTGAACCGGCAAGGGACAGGGAGAAAGACGTCTGCATGTGGAAGAAGATGGCCTCCTCGCTCGTCGGATATAAATCAGATGGTGAAGAAAAAAGGTGACTGGAATAGAAAATCAGTCGACTAACAAATGGTCGGCCTCTTAGTTCAGCCCTATTTGAATTGCAGTGTTTCAGCTTCCATGCACTTCTTTGCACTAATTTAGCAGCGGTGCCTTGGCCGTAAGCCTGTAACGGATACTAGGAAGGAAGGAAGAAGAAGTTTGTGTGCACTGTTCTATCCCGTGAGTTTGCGGTGGCATTTCCTGAGTCTCTACAGCGAGGAAATGGGCAGTAATCGGTGCGTGCATGTTGCTGTTGGTGGCTTTGATGCTCATATCAACGCACACGCTCTTGTCTCCATCCAATCTACCGTTTCAGGGAGGCCCACGGCACATCAGCGGTTCAGGAGTCAGGACCATCCCTTCCCTCCGTCTTAGGGATCCGGAAAAGCTGAAATGCCAATGCCACGCACGTCATAAGCATACATGCGTTTTCTGTTTGGCACTGCTATATGTACTAATCGAGCATTCGACGTGCAAAACACACAGCTGATGAGCAGTTTAGAGGGAGGGAGTACGTACGTACTAATGCCCGTTGCTCATAGCTAAGCTAGCATAGCATGCAAAGCAGGCGAGACCTAGGCGGAAGCATGACCGTTGGGTGGCGTCCGACCAAAACACAACTTCCAAAACAGGCCGCTCCATGGAAGCTATAGCATTTGGACTTTGGTGCACTCCGGACTCCAGACTCTCTCCTCCATTATTCGCTCCTCGCATCGTGCCCAGCTCCCTCTCACCTCTATATATTTCAAGCCTCTCTGCCGTGGGAAAGAGCCTACCTAGCTAGCGTTGCTCTCACGGTCTCACCACACATTCCGCGTATATGCATGTGAAGAAGGTGAGAGACAGAGAGCACCGCGAGTGAAAGCTAGAGTAACAAGCTAGCTAGCTAGGCACACAGATAGATTGCTCAAGAGCACACCGAGTCCTCGCTTCAGATGGCTCGCCCGCTCCTGCAAGTGCTGGTGCTGGCGGCGACGCTGGCGAGCCTCGTGCCGCCGCTGGCCAGCCAGGCGACGACGTGCGAGAGCGCGAGGCGCGGGCACCACCAGTACAGGCAGCCGGTGGGCGTGCGGAGGATGGTGGTGGACGCGACGGGCGCCGGCGACTTCCTGTCCATCCAGCAGGCCGTGGACTCGGTGCCGGTGAACAACAGCGTGCGGGTCATCATGCAGATCAACGCCGGCACCTACATGTAAGCTCTAGCTTTCGAGTAGCCGCCTAGCTTGTCATCATTCTTCGTGTGTGCAGTGCCGAGCTTTCTTTCCTGACTAGCTAGACTGGTTTATGCATGCATGCGCAGAGAGAAGGTGGTGGTGCCGGCGTCGAAGCCGTACATCACGCTGGAGGGCGCCGGGCGCGACGTGACGGTGGTGGAGTGGCACGACAAGGCGAGCGACCGCGGCCCCGACGGGCAGCAGCTCCGCACCTACAACACCGCCTCCGTAACCGTTCTCTCTAACTATTTCACCGCCAAAAACATCAGCTTCAAGGTGAGTCGCCGACGGTGGTCCATGAACGTACGAAACGTGACACGGGTCACAAGGCACAAGCAGATGCGGTTACGCGCCCCCTGTCCCTGTGCTGCATGCATGCATCAATGCGTACCGTCTCGGCAGGCGGCAGCGCACTGTGCCGTGCAGGGGCGCAGACAAAGTGACAAAAGCTTCAGGGTCACAAGCCGCACATCTCGCAAACGCGCGCTGCTGTCTGTCTCTGTGCATCCCTGTTCGTTTGAGATTTTGAATTCGTACTATATGCATGATAGCTGTGTTTTGAGTTTTGCTTGGAGCAGGCAAATCACCCGGGTTCGTCTGGCTACGGCCGGCGAGATGGACGATGGCTGGCTGGAGCCTGGGCCGAGCAAATACGAGGCCACTCTGCTCGTGACTCGTGAGGTTGGCATGATGTGCGACCTGACTGACGTTGTGTTTCTATCTATCTAATGGCTTGACAGAACACGGCTCCAGCACCGATGCCCGGCATGCAAGGGGGCCAGGCGGTGGCGTTCCGCATCTCCGGCGACAAGGCCTTCTTCTTCGGGTGCGGGTTCTACGGCGCGCAGGACACGCTGTGCGACGACGCCGGCCGGCACTACTTCCGCGACTGCTACATCGAGGGCTCCATCGACTTCATCTTCGGCAACGGCCGCTCCCTCTACAAGGTGCGTACTGCTGCGTTCACCATTACATATGTGTGTTGCGTTGAGTACGTACGTGGTAGCTCATGCTGAGAAAACACGTACGAGCAGGACTGCGAGCTGCACTCGACGGCGCGGCGGTTCGGGTCGGTGGCGGCGCACGGGCGGCAGGGGCCCTGCGAGCGCACCGGCTTCGCGTTCGTCAACTGCCGGGTGACCGGCACGGGGATGCTCTACGCGGGGCGAGCCATGGGGCAGTACTCGCGCATCGTCTACGCCTACACATACTTCGACAACGTCATCGCGCCCGGCGGATGGGACGACTGGGACCACAACAGCAACAAGAGCATGTAACTACTACACCACTACTCTGCTGCATACATATTCAGACACACACAGCATGAATAAAATAAATTGAGCACTTGTTACCATAATACAGGACGGCATTCTTCGGGATGTATAAGAACTGGGGGCCCGGCGCCGACGCCGTGCACGGCGTGCCGTGGGCGCGGGAGCTCGACTACTTCACCGCCCGCCCGTTCCTTGGCAAGAGCTTCGTCAACGGATTCCACTGGCTCACACCAGATGTCTGAACTACCAGACTGTTTCCAGCACCACAGATTCAGCTGACAAGATAGTACATTCATACTATACATCACAAGCATACAAGAGTAGCACAGATATAAAGGAACTACTAGTACAGTATAGTTACTCGTTTTTCATCGATTTAAACTTCCCAGTGTAGTTACTACGTAGTCATTCGAAAGCACAGGCACAGCTGGCCTTGTACCAGACCAAATTGTTCATGTAGTAATCTTCAAAACTAAACAGCAAGGATGAATTTGTTATACGCCTGCCTACATATGATGCTTTGCAGAGGACAGCAACTCTTTCGAGGGTGCGTGTATATAGCTCGACGCTGCTTCATGTGGTAGAAGGACTGGTATCAACAGAGAACAATTTGTCATATTTCTGCAGCAGCTCGACCATCCCAGTAGACCTGCAAAGGTAGAGGAGATCCTATGAAGTCAAATCTACTGCAAAAGGTGCACTCAACTTGCAAAGCGCATACACCTATTATACAGAGTAGTTTGTAAAAAAATACGTATGTGGTTAATAAGGTACCAAGATGTAAAACACTACATCTCAACCGAGCAAATAGAGCATTGATGCTTCATCCAGTTACATAACACTTAACCTTGGAATTAAAATCTTATACCTTTTCTTGGTAAGCATGCATGTCGGTGTATTTCAGTATGTCAAGTTATATAGCAGGCACCGTCCGTTGACTTACTAACGACAGCCAATGAATTTTCTCTTTTGTTAACTCAGTTGCCTGATTCCCACTGTACATATCTTGAAGACTTCGATTGAAGGCTATGTGTCCGTTTTTCTAATTCTAACCATTTAAACAAGGCAATGATTTAACTACAAGACAGCCTTCAACACCATGCATGGCATGAACCATCACTATTAAGATCTATCGCTTGCATTACAGATTTGTTCAAGTGGATTCTGATGGACCTATGAGCTGTGTTAGGCTCCCCCCACCAAAGTCCCAGCAAGACAGCAGAAGCATTATGATAGGTATTCTACAGATGTTAATGTTAGTTTGAGGTTGTTGTGCTGTGGAATCTAGTTAGTTAGGGACTTGTTTACTAATTCCACTCGGGTGGGTACACAGGATTGCTCCACTCGGGTGTGTAATCTGTTATTCCTCTTCTTTTCCAAATCACATCCTAAAGATGCTTGCAAGTTATTAATACATCCTGAATTAGAAATAAATATGTGGTTTCCAAAAGTTGTAATACCAAACGGGATGTCAGAAGAGAAATATGATAGAAATTCTTATAAAATACATATACACTCAAATCAGTGGGCCCTAATATCTCAAATTTGATACAAGTGCATTACACCCTAAATATGATGGACACTAATCATAAATTTACAATAACAAGTGGGCAATCGATGTCAAGTACGGAGTATCTCTATAACACGATAAAAATGGATGGTGTGCGGTTTTTAGGTCGCAGAAGAAAGCTGGTACAGCCAAATATTTCCAGAAAAAAAAATCCAGCCTCAGTTTGGTAGAGCCTGACTATAACCAAGCCACATCAGTTAAATGCAGTATTGCAAGTAAGATTGTTTGTAGTTGGGCTTTTTATCTACATACAAGGGCTTTATTTATAGATCCAGGTAAAAAGCCTGCATTCCAAAAAGTAAGATTGGAGGCTGCTGACCAAAATTATATAGTTATTACTATCAAGAGGCTAAATTTGGTGTGGATCATACAAGTTCCAGAAAAATATCATTTCCAATACTAGCCTGGAAGACATTGATAGTCGATGGGAACATTTTTTTTTCCGTACAGAAACACAATTGCTCAACTAAATTCAAGTTAACAATTACAAAAATAAAACCTAAATTAAATACATAGGATATCCCTCCTCGCATTAAGCCATAGTTAGAAACTTAGAATCAATCGACAGAGTCACATATAATGACAATGAGAGTAAATAGCTAAGGACTTACACTTTCTGCATGGTACTCTCATAAACACGAGGAGATGCGGCATGAATGACACCACTGGGAGGTGGACCATATTTTCCGATCTTGTACATGAGTTTCATTATCATGGAGAAATTCCCAGGCTCGTCATCATAAACAGTAGTAAGGTTCACCATGGACTCAAACTGCTTCACATACTGGTCATAGTTTTCCTTATCTAACTTGTCCTTGTTATCTTCCAGCCACTTTGGGTATTGTCCAACGTACTCCTTAAAGAGCTCATAAAGAATCTCCTTGGAATAAACTTTTGGTATCGATGTCTTGACAATGTCCTAAAAATTTTGTAGGATATGTCATTGCCATATCTGGGGTGTTTATTTACTCAGAGGCTAGTTCCGAAAAAAAATAGGACTTGATACAGAAGAAAAATTAAATGATGATAGAAATCCAAAACATGAGGCAGAGTAAGAACTAAACACAGAAATATTACTTACATGAGGAGTGGGGTAAATATAGTTTTTCCTGTGCTCATAAGTGTGTTTTGATCCACAGTTATTGCATAAAGGAAACATACCAATGGATAGATAGGAAAAAGTTATTATTGAGGGAGGGGGTGCATTATCTTGCAAAAGTGGGTTTACGTTTCAGTTTGGTAAAAAAAAAACTCTATTGTTTTAGCATATGAACTGCCAAAAGAAGGGACCTATCTAGCTGAGATGCCAAGTCAATTATGCTGCTCCCAGATAAGTAGCAGTCCCACTGTACAGAATCACAAGACATCTTTTACATCCTACGAATGTAAATTTAGAGAAATATTCCTTCTTAAAATAGTGGAGAACTATTCTTTTCCTTAAAACAGTGGAGAATTATTCATGTAGCGGACAGTTAACAAACTGTTCTAGAATCTAACAAGGACATCATGAATTCGTCATATGAAAGAACATGGCAAGGAAGTGCTTCTCAATATATCGCAAAGACATTTCCCTGAAGAAGATCGAGTCGACTTCAGAAGTTGGATTTCACCACAGTGACTTATATACAATATAAACTCCGAAGAAAGAGCTGATCGGCGAGACAAAGCTGTACATAATCAAAACTCTCTCCCGGTGTACTTCATATCGCCATGAAAAATGCAGAAGAAAACAACATACCTGCATGCCCTCCATGTTCAGCAAATTGTCTATCGCGTCCTCATCCAGCCTCCTGTCCAGATCGCCTCCAGCTGCGGCACCAGAACCCACCTCTGGGTCCAGCAGCCGCATGAACTTCGTTGAGACCTGTCCGGCCCACCTCTGGGCAGAGCAGCCCTCATGGAGTCCCTCTGTCTGTGCTTTGATGACTTGCGGCACCTTATTGTGCAAAATGTCTACTGCTCCAGCAGCGGCGCTGACCAGAATTATACACCAATAAATTCAAAAGAACAGAAAAATGCTAACGACAGATCAACGCTTAGTAAAATCAAATTTTGAGTTTTGGAATTCCACATAAATGCACATGCAATAAATACAGTTGAAAACTTAAACCAGCAAGCATCCTAGTTGTGTAGAAAAAGATAAAAGAATGCTTGCAAGACTGTACTTGGGCTTTTTATCTACAAGGCCTTATTTATAGATCCAGTACTACCGAAGAAAGGCATTCCTATTTGATGGGCACATCCTTTTTTCCCACAGAACATAATTATTCAACTAAATTCAAGTTAAGAATTACAAAAAAAACTAAATTAAACAGAGGATATCATTCCTAGCATTAAGCCATAGTTTAAGGACTTACAGTTGCTCCATGGTACTCTGATAAAGACGAGGAGATATAGCATGAATGACACCACTGGGAGGTGGACCATATTCTCCGACCTTGTACATGAGTTTCATTATCTTGGACAAATTCTCAGGCTCCTTATCATAAACCAAAGTAAGTTTCACCATGGGTACAAGCTGCTTCAGGCACTTCTTGTATTTTTCCTTCTCTAACTTGTCTCTGTTATCTAACAGACACTTTCGGTATTGTGCAACACACTCCATTATTAAGTCATAAAGAATCTCCCTGGAATAAGCTTTTGGTATCGATGTTTTGACAATGTCCTGCAAAGTTTGCAGGATATGTCATTGCCCCATCTGGAGTGTTTATTTACTCAGATAGTTCAGAAAAAATAGGATTTCATAAAGAAAGTAAATAAAATGACGACAGAAATCCACAACATGAGGCAAAGAAAAAACTAAGCACAGAAATACTACTTACATGGGGGTTGGGGTAAAGAAAATTTTTCTTTACTCACAAGTGTGTTTTGATCCACAGTTACTGTAGAAAAAGAAACATACCAATGGATAGATAAGCAAAAGTAATTATTGAGGGAGGGGGAGCATTAAGCATGTATTACATGGATCTCAGCTCGGCAAAACTTTGTTCATTCTAGAAACAAAGGCCATGTTATCCACTATGTTGCAAAAGTGGGTTCACATTTCATCAGTTTAGAAATAGAAAAACTCATTTCGGCAAATGAAATGCCAAGAATGGAACTATCTGGTTGAGATGCCAAGTAAACTATGCTGCTGCCAGATAAGTAGCAGTCCCTCTATACAGAATCACAAGATATCTTTTACATCCTGCCAATGTAAATTCAGAGAAATATTCCTTCTTAAAACAGTAGAGAGTTTCCCCTAAAATACAGTACGGAGAACTATTCTTATGGCCGTCGACGTTAGCAAAGTGATCTAGAATCTAACAAGGACATCATGAATTCGTCATATGCAAGAACATGGCAAGGAAGTGCTTCTTGATATATCACAAAGACATTTCGCTGAAAAAGATTGAGTCGAGTTCAGAAGTTGAATTTCACCACAGTGCATTATATACAATATAATCTGACTGCCAAGAAATACCTGATCGGTGGGACAAAGCTGCATATCATCAAAACTCTTTCCCAGCATATTTCATATCGCCATGAAATACATGCCAGAAAACAACATACCTCCATGCCCTCCCCATTCAGCAAAGTGTCTATCGCCTCCTCATCCAGCCTCCCGTCCAGATCGCCTCCAGCTGCGGCACTAGAACTCACCTGTGGGTCCAGCAGCCGCATGAACTCCGTTGAGACGTGTAGGGCAAACCACTGGGCGGGGCTGACCCCATGGAGCCCCTCTGGCTGTCCTTCGATGGTTTGAAGCGCCTCGTCGTGCAAAACGTCTTCGCCAGCCGCGGCGCTGGAGCTGGGCTCCCGCGACCCCACGAGCGGCGTCAGCTTCGAGTAGTCCACGCGGCGCGCGCCCCTCCGCTTATCAGGCTCAGGCATCATCTTCGTGAGCGCATCGCGTACCCTAGCCGCGGCGCCAATGCCGGCCGTGTCCCGGGGCGGCCCGTCCTGCTTATGGCGCATCACCCTCTTGCCCACGTCGCATTCGCGATACCCCCTCTCCTCCGCCACCGAGAGAGGCCGCTTCTTCCCGCGCCGCGCCTGCTCCTGCAGCCTCCGCCCCAGCTTCAGTATCGACTTAGTGCTACCAAGATATGGTATCCCAAAGTAGAACGGCATCCCCGATGGCGGGGGCGGCGGCGGCGGGGGCGACGGGGGGAGCTTGCCCTCCCTGCAGAGAGAGCTAGCGTGAGGCCTACGGGAATTCGCGGCGGAATCGAGGGATCTGGACGTGGATAGATAGATTCTGACCTTCGGAGACGCCAGTCGCGCAACGACTTCTTGTGCTGCTCGCACGGGTCGCACCACCATGTTGCCGGGGGCGCCGGCGGGTCCTGAAGCTCCGTCCCCGGCCCCTGCACCGGCGCCGACGGCGACGACGATGGTACCCCGTCGTCACTGCAGAGGGAGCTAGCTACAGTCAGGATCGCGCCGAATTCGCCGCGGAACTCGAGGGTTCAGAGGTGGATAGGCTAGACAGATTCTGACCTTCGGGGACATGCCGGGGGATCGAGGCCGCGCGCCGCCTCCCACTTCTCGCGGAGCATCTTCTTGCACGCGCACGAGCTGCACGCCCGCTCCTCCAAGGCCCACAGCGGCAGCGGGTAGAAATCCTCCGTCGTCCCCGCCAACGACGCACCACCATCGCCCGACGACGTCACCGGCGCAGAGGGCCCGATATTCCTGCGGAGGAACCCGGCGTTAGGGCTACGCAGATTCGTACCGGAACCCGAGATGTTCGGGGGGAATGCGGGTGGGTAGGGCCCGACCTGTGGGGATCGGGGCTGCCCGGGGCGATCTCCGGGGGCTTGTCGTCGCCGGCGGGGGCGGAGGGGGCGGTCGAGGCCATGGGGGCGGCGATGGGTCGAGGGGGGCGGGCGGTTGGGGGGTTTGGGGATTTGGAATGGCGCGTTCGGTTTTCGCGGCGGGGACGAGACCGAGGGAGGGGTGGAATTGACGGCTGGCGGAATTAATACGGGTCGGGCGGCCAGGCCAGGCCAAGTACCCGTCCCCATCCGCGCCGCACCTGCCCACTCGCCAGACGGACTCCGCCACGATGTACGGCCAGATTTGGCGCCTCGTCCCCTACGCCTGCTCGCCGCTCCCGCCGATCCGCGCCGGGGCGGGAAGGGGCGGCTGGCCGGCCGGTCGCCCCGCGCCGCTCCGCAGGCCGGCGCTCGCCTCCGCCTCCACCTCCACCCGAGGCCTATGCCGCCCCCTCGCCGTCTCCGCCCAGTCGGCCAGCCTCGACGCCGGTTTGAGGTTCGTTCTTTGCTGAATTTCGTGTAGGAGAGCATCGAAGTTATCGCCCGTGCTCCGTGGCGAGTCGGATGCAAACTGGAATGGGGATTTAACCAATTTCTGCTGAGCATGTGGTACATGTTTACGGTGCTTCCATCTTTGCCATCTTTAGCTACAAACTATGTCTGTCAAGTAGCTTCAGACATCAGTGGTTTGTTGAAAAGCAGGAAAGAGGTGTCAGTGGTTTTACTAATGAACCACACAGTTTGGTAGTATCTTTGGATGATATACTGAAAAGTGAAAACTATGCTCCGTTCATTCAGTTAAGTTTGGAATGCACATGGATTTGAGTGTGTCACATTGTCACTGGTCATTCTGATTTTTCAGAGTGGATAAGTTTTTTGAAGTTGAGATGAAGGTGCGCGACTATGAACTCGACCAGTACGGAGTTGTCAATAATGCTATCTATGCTAGCTACTGCCAACATGGTGAGTTCACACCAAATCCCAGTTGAATCTCTCATTGTTGCACACTTGGTCAGTGAACATGATTCAGATGCCATCTTAAGAACTCGTACTTCATCCAAAAATGAAATTTATATAAATTCATATCTCATTCAATAACATTCTACTTATATCGTAAGCATGATTGTAGTTTATATTGATATCTCATTGGGTTCTATGCCTTCAATTTGAGTAGGCCGTCATGAGCTACTTGAGAGCGTAGGAATAAGTGCAGATGCAGTAGCTCACAGCGGTGAGTCACTGGCCCTCTCTGAGATGCACCTCAAGTACTTCGCGCCTTTGAGAGTAATGCCCTCCTTTCCTATGCTGAGCGAAAAATAGAAGTTAAGATACTTGTTGCAGTACTGAAACAAGTAACATTACAAGTTCAGACTTCAACATATACTGTCATGGGTTATCTTCAGATCTGAATTCCATTTTGTATTTTCTTGCGCTGTCAGAGTGGTGATAAATTTGTCGTCAAGGTGAGGCTTGCAAGCATCAAAGGTATAAGGATGATATTCGAGCACTGCATTGAGAAGCTGCCCAACCACGAGGTACGCATACCAAAGAGTTATTATAAATTCAGAACAGAACAAAAAGATACAATGTATGTTTAAAGCATGTTTACAGTTGAAATAGGGCAGCAACGACATTCAGTAGCATTCTGGAAGGCATTGTGTCAAATATGTACAACTTGTGCAATTTGTATTCTGTTTCATGCATAATTATTCCTACGCATTTCTGTGCCACCATTCTAAACAGAAAAATCTTCATACATCATGATGAAAGATTTTCGAGATTGATATATCCGGACTTTGCATATCTTATTTCTCCTGTCAGTTGATTGTGGAAGCAAAGGCGACAGCTGTTTGTCTTAACAAGGACTACCGCCCTACCCGTGTGTCTCCAGAGTTTCTGTCCAGGCTACAGCTGTTTTCATCCATGGACAATAGTGGTTAAGTGACTACGCTGATCGCAACAACAATCTTCTGGGACGATTCTGATAGTGGCCATGCGATGAAGAGCTACGTTCAGTTTCTGTGTTGCATCCATGTAACTGCTATTATGAATTACTCCCTCCGTCCCAAAATGTAGTGTCAAAAATTGTTGAGTGCTACTTGGAGTAAATGTATACAACCTCTGTTTTTTTAATCTTCAAAACGCCGGAATTCTTTTTTTTTTTTGAAACAAGAACGCCTGAAATCTATTCAATTGCCTACTAGGCTTTGCAGCCTATTGCAAGATAGGTTCTCCCCCATATAGGCGTACTCATCAGCGGCACCTTACGATATGCAAGCATTCTCAAAACACCTGTGCATTTCTGCAAATGAGAGAGTAATAGTTGTCCCCAACAATCCTTCCTCGGCGTGAAGTAGGGATCATATTTCTTCACAACATCCACTATGCACAAGACAATCCAGAAGCGGCGCCCAAAAAACCTCATGGAATACTTGGTCGGGTTTGAAGTACTCGATGTAGGTACTCTTTGTGCCACTTATCCTATCTCGGGCAACAACTATCATGCCTTTTTATTAAACCCTTGAAATTAAGAACATGCTCCTTGTTTCTTTTACATCTCGTCCCGGCTGCTCATCACCACCATCACCTCAGCAGCTTCGTCTATCCGACAAATCCACCGTTTGTCTACAAATGAGCAAAAGAATCAGTTGTCCAAATGGGTTTTTGAGGACCGTGGTGGCGATGCTTCGGATCGGGGACACCAACGGATCTAGGGCGGGGATGGCGGGAGATGTAGGCAATGGGTGGCGTGGACGAGGAAGAGGTTAGATCGGGCGAGCATTGGGGACGATTTGAAGGGGATATGGGTGGGTTCGGCCTATGAGGTCAAACATGCTCGGAAATGTCCGAGCATCCCCAAATCCACCCCACATACAAGCCGGACATATAGGCGGCGGGCAGGGGGGGGGGGGGTTAGGCTCCCCTAGTTTTGCCCCAAATTTCAGGAGAAATCGTAGGATGGGTTGACAAATGGACAGAATTTGGACAACTGGGAGATGCCCTTGTATTGGGTTTTTTTTTTGTCCAAGTATGCATGCAGAAACAAGGGGATGCCCTCTTGGGAAGGCCTTCCTTGGTTGCGATCCATAGTATGCATGACATGTCCAAACAGGATTGAAGCCCTCAGAAGTTATTCGTTCCAGCCAGTGTCATACAGGCACTGTTCTACAGCCTAATATACATGCACGAACACGCATCCCCATGGTAACGGTGCTTCAGAACAAAGCGCATCTGGACTTGACAACCAAAACGGCATCAATTAGGGGCTGTTCGGCAATCCTCCCACTCCGTGAAATCTCAGGATCTGTGGAGCACCTCCTTCCCCCACTCAGCGATTTTGAACTGCTGCTCCACCAGCTCCGGGAGCGGAGTTGTGGATGGGAGGGAATCCGAACAGGCTTTTAATGTTCACGCTAACTAGATAGGATTTGCATCAGGAACTGACAGGAAACAATGTAAGGATACGAGCTTGAAAACACTCTGGCAGTGAAAACCGGTTCCCAGCTGCCCAGGGTTTCTCTGACAGCATTCAACTGCTCCACCACTAAAACATTAGAAGGAAAAATGGTACACTATGCTAATCTTAAGCAGGATACTAAACAAGCACTAGGTTCCTAGCATGACTAACTAACACTCTAACAGAACCGGTAACAATTCGCAAGTCAGCCACCGGAGATCTTGTTGATTCAAGCTCTGGTCCAAAAGAACACCTTCCCACCGGAGCTTGCGCAAGCAAGATGCCCAACTTTATATGGGTGTGCGGAAAACCTGCATGGAATGGCCGTCATGTGTTCACTCTCCAGGCTTGCGCTGTTCGAAGCTGAGAGGCTACTGTCATCACCACCAACTGAGATAATATCTATTGCCCTTCTCATGTTTCCAATAAACAGGTCGGTGTCGTTCCAGCCCCAGATTGCCCTGCAACAATCGAATTAGTTTGTGAAGAGATATTCATGCAAGGTCATGAAGCTAGCCACTAGGTAAAAGGAGATATCATACTTGAATGTAGAAATCCATCTGCCTGTCTGGTTATTATGCTTGATAATGTGTGACCTATCAAAGTCATCCCCACAAAAGACTCGGACAGTGTCATCGAGGCTGGACAGTGGACAGAAAAAGAATTAGGCCTTCTGTAACAACATAATTCTGTATAAACAACACCTCTGTAGCTAAATATAAGAACATGTATTTAGTGAACTGCAAAAACGTCTTATATTTAGTTACAGGGATAGTATTAAATAAGTGCACTGTTTAAAACAGTGTACTGTCGCAGACAGGGGGAGAACAGCAGCTGTTCTAAAGATCCTAATGGGTTAAGGGCGGTATATACTATGGGGGATTATTTAATCTTCAGTAATCGAAGGCAGTTAAGGGTGAAAAGGCAGAGGTAACAACTGTGTGTGATGGTATGAAGATGATGATGTTTAGGAAAGGAAGAAGCTAGCAGGGGCAGAGCCAGGATTTCAGACCACGCAATAGAGAAGTCAAGACTATTAAATCTTAAAAAATATGACACTGATATCAAATTCAGTGACATATATTTTACAATTCAAAAGATAATGACATTTCTGTAGTAATCTTTGAAGCATAACACAAAACTGAAAAGTAAATAAGTCTTTCTATCATATATTGCCTTATGGCTGTTAACTAATCAATTCTGTTATTAAAACAAGAGGCAAACGAGCCACACCATGTTCTTCCACATAGACTAAAAAATATGATCTGTCAGATTATGTGCTGAGCCCAGATTATAAAGGTCTAGATTTACTCTCTCTGTTCCGATGATTTAGGCATATATTTTTTCTCAGTTTTTCCCGTTACTAAGGCGCAGGGTGGGATTCTCACAGCCCAGTCTTCCCAAACTACCCCTCCTTTCACGCCCCATCTCCTTGATTCTAGCGCAAGAATTAATTACAGATTTCTACAAAGGTCCAAATTATGAAGTCTAAGATGTATTTTTGCCTAATATTTATAATATTTTAAATGACATACCCCCTCCGTTCCAAAATATAAGGTGTATTAGTTTTTTCAAACGTCAATCATGTGCATGTTCGACCAAGTTTCTAGAAAAATATATTAATATCTACAATACCAAATTTGTATTATTAATTCATCATGAAAAGTATTTTCTTTTTTTATCTATTATAAGTATTGCAGATGTTGATATTTTATTCTATAATCTTGGTCAATGTCAATGGGACAATACGTTGACGATAAGACGTGACCTCACCAAGACCCGTGACGCTTCCCGCTCCTACAAGCCGGCTTTTGACCGGGCCAGACCAAAGCAAGTGCTCCTTATGCGGTCCCGGACCATGAAGGAGTCAGATTCTGTCAGCAGACACGTCACGACATCGGGACCAGTCAGAAGAGTCGGATTGCATCATACTTCGCATGTTTTGCATCGGCTTTACCAAGAGGCGTCCAAACCAGGTGAAGCATACCTGCTACGTTCGTCCAAAGGCAGACAGCTCTACTACACTCGAGCGAAGGGCGGACTCAGCGTCCCACGCGGCTGGGACTCTGATTTCAATCAGAGCCAGCCAAACACTGAAGTCTAGGACTCAGTTCTGGACCTGAAAGTTAAGGGTATTCCCCCATGGGACACAGGCTGGCCCCAAAGGATCAGATGAGACCATATACTACCTTGATTTCAGTCAGAATTCATGATATGCCCCCTGCCGGGACACTAGCCGCTCTCCTCGACGGAGAACATATCACCAAGATTAACCCGTTATTAGCTCATCCTCCTTGATATTCCTGCCCTTTGGGTGAATAGCACAGGACTCGGGAACTTCATGAGTCCATCAAGGCCTCTCTGCAAGATGATAAGACGGCACGCTCTGTTTGGTTTCTACTCGGAACCTTCTATCCAGAAGGAGGTAAGAGTCAAGATCAGCAGCCAGACCTTGAAAGACTCAAGGGCTATGGACGATGTTATGCCCCCAGGGTATAGCAATGGAAGGAAGAGTCGGCTCAGCCACCATGGGGCAGCCCAAGCCCAAGACTTGGAAGCCTACCGCGTATACCAGGGCACATCAACTACACATGCAAGACAAGTACACCCCGAAGATCTAGCGTAATTCCACGGATTAGGCTGGATCCTAACCGACTCAGATACATGTAAACCCTAGCCTTGTCACTCAATGTAAGGCATGGCAAGGACCCCCCCCCCCCCCACCCACCCACCCGCCGCGCGAGCAGCCTTCTTCCACCTCATAGCCTATACACTTTAGCCATCTGAGGAATCTGGAATGAGTGGCATGGCTGGGTATTTGAAGGTAAGCTCGCACTGGCGCAGCAGGTCGGTAACCAGATCAAGGTGGGTACAAATTCTAGTTCAGCAGGATGAGCTAGGTTCAGTGACCACAGGATTCTTTTATGTTTTTTTTCTGCTCACCGTTCTTATGTTTTTTCAACACTCTAATCGTGTTTGGTTGGTCCTTGTTCTTTTGAACTTTGTATGCCGCCCCCCCCCCCCCCCTCTCTCTCTCTCTCTCTCTTCTAATATATTCACGTGCAGTCGTGCATGTTTAACAAAAACTATGATCGAAGCAAGGCTAAAGAAATAATAGCAATGTAAATTTTTATAAATGAGTAACAAAAGGTAAATGGTACGTATTATGTAGTAGCCTGTGCAAACACACATATTGCATACTAGTAACATAAACTTTTAAAATAAACATCATACATATGCTAAAAGACTTGTTGAGGTCCCAATTAGAATCAGCTATGTATTGGCACAATCGGAGTTCATCACAAGGTGATGGTTGTTAAAGAAACACATTCTAAATCAAACAGGAAATCCTTTCTTTCAAACAACAGAACAGACATTAACCACAGCAAATGTAGGAAAAAAGTTACCTTGTTGTTGCTAGCATGCTGCCACTAGGTGAGAAATAAGCTGACTGAACAGATCTATTATGTTTTACAACCTTCAAGCTCTCTTCTTTCTTCCTTTTAAGCCTTCTGAGATCCCATATGCGTGCTGTTCGATCTGTTGAACTTGTGGCAAGCATATGTCTTTTCTCTGGATGAAAATCTATTGAGTTAATTGTATTGTCATGTGAATCCCATGTGCTTGATACCTTACCCATCCGCTCATCAAGGAGTTTCAGTTCACCATTTCCGTCACCAAAATATAGGCAGCTAGGACTATCTGGTGCTTGACAAAGCGAATAAACAGGATAGTCGCACAACTGGATCATATTAAAGCTCTCCTTCTCAAGGTCCATAAGACAAATTTCACCCTCATAACTACAGCTGTAAATCTACAAGGCAAATATATGAAAGACAACAAAATTAGAATCGTGATTGAATGCGGAGATGTTCAACAAAACATAAATCACTGTTAGAACATTGTCTTCTCATCCTATCATCAACCTTGTCAGAAGACGCTTATGCAACACTACACGTATCAGAAACGGGAGCATACATCCTAGTCGGTCTACCTTGAAACATGGTTAGCATATGTTGCTATCGGATGTTTCTGGGGAAAAACGTCCTAGAATTAGCTGCTAGAGGATGATTGGCTGCTTAAGATTAATAAGGAAGAACACCAACAAAATCTAAAGCCCCTCTGTCTCCCTTAACAACTACTTGCCCCTGCCTTATTCCATCCTCTTCCATGACCCATTTTGTACGGTCACCACACACCCACCACCCACCGATCAAAATGTTCCCCTATCCTCACATGACGATTAATCCAGAGTATCGACCAGCCAACCCTGCAGTCCCCATAACCTAATATACGTTTCTCAGCTGTTAAGCAGCAGCAATAATTTTCTTCAATCAGTTCATTTCACAGACGTCATCCTAGAAATAATCCAATGACTGGTAACAGTGCTAAATATTATCATCCCTACAAACAATTGCCCATACAATAGAAACTTCTATTGGCTTTACCTACACAGCTTAGAACTCATCAACATAGTGAGCTCGGTTAACATGAGAGTACTGTGAAGTTATTTGTGAAGATTTATGCACAAATTAGCAAAGAGAAGTGCAATTTACTCTTACCAAATCCTGCGTTCATACTATCCAGCCACCAATTGAAGCGAACACCATACAATTGACTTAAATTCAAAATGTTAAATCACTAATCAGAGAACCAGTAAAAGAGCAGAAAGACAGGGAGCCATCACCTTCTGTGGCGCGGCAGGGTGCGCCACGATTGCTGGCACAGGGCCCCTGTGAGGCAAATACTCGAACAGCCCATCTGCACCATCGTCGCCATCCTCATCTTCCACCATGCCGTCCACAACCCAGAACCCAATATTCCCCAACTTGTTCCCCGCCGCGACCACGGTCCGGTCGACCAGCGGCAGGACCCGAACCCCAAGTATCCTGTCGGACACCACCTTCCTGACGTTCGCAGGCGTCAGCACGAGCTCCTTCCCGGCATCGAAACCGTCCGCCCGAGCCCTGGCAGGCGGCGCGAGCGAGGCGGACTCGATGATGGAGGACGCGAGCGAGGAGGAGAAGCTGGTGCTGCGGGGCACCGGAGGGGGCCCGGGCGTGGGCTCGGCGTCCGGGGAGTGGGAGGGGGGGAGCTGGGAGAGCCGGAGGGAGCGGCGGAGCTCGCCGGGGCTTGTCTTGGCGGCGGGCTTCTTGCGGGGCTGATTGCTGGGGCGCCCTTGTCCTCGTTTGGACGAGGACTTGATGGCCGCCGAGAGCTCGTCGGCCTTGCGGCGGAGGGAGGCGAGGATGGCCTCGTTGCGGCGGATGTTCTCCTCGCGGAGCCGCTCGTAGTCGGTGAGGCCGGCGGCCTGCCGCGACGCCATTATTCACCCCTGGACAGCGGCGGACCCAGGAGTCAAATTTAGCCGGGAGGAACATTTTAGGCCTACAAAAATTTAGGTACCAGCGCCGGAGGTAGTGTCGCTGCCGCCAAAGCTACGACCTTGTCAACGTCGGGCGGTGGCTCAGCAGGCAGCAGCGGCAGGAGCGGCAGGAGGTGGCGCGGCAGGCAGCAGCTGCACGGAGAGGCAGGCGGTGGAGCCGCACGGAGCGGCCGGCGGCGGCGCGACAGTTGCTACTGGCTAGGGCTCGAGTAGGGGTTGGAAATGGGAGGGGATCGATTTGGCGAGATAGAAGCCGATCGATTCGGGAAGTGGATCCTAGAGGGAAAGTCACCTAAGGTGCAATCTAGTGCAAAATAAAGAAGTAAAGTCAGAGGCACGGTAGCAAATAATGTAATTATCTACTGTAGCAGATTATGTGTATGGTTACTGTTCATGTAAATAAATTTAAAATTAATTTTATTGCATCATAATTTTGTTTGTATATATTTTTTATAAATGTATACAATGGATTTGTAATTTGCAAATTAATTCAAGTCATTTTAGCCTTAATCATATGGATGTGAAAAAAAAAAGTTAGAAAATTGTAGCTTAGGTGACTTCTTTTCTTGATGTTAGAGGATCCACTTCCATCGATTCGATCACTACTTTGTTTTTCCTTTTTTTAGGGTGGTGGTGGCGGCGTGACTGCGTGTGGACTGTGGTGTGATCTAAGTTGGGCCTTAAGTGCAATCAGCCAGTTGGGCCTTAAGTGCAATCAGCCGAGTGAGAGTACTGCTAGTGTCCACTTCAGCCCAAGCCGCTAGCGAGGCTCTTGCCTTTGCGCAAGATCTTAGTTGGGCTTTGCTACATCTATGTAGGTATTCTACGTAAGGTTACTTAAGAGCTGATTTGGCATGCATTGATTGGAAGAGAAAATTGCACGGGCCCCACCCCCTGAAAATAGGGGGAGAGAATTAAATTGTTAGGAAGATTAAATAACATTACGTAGGTGGTTACGTAGGTGTAGGATTATTGATCTTAGTTTGGTCAAGAGGAAAGTATGCTGTTGGTAATAGCCTGGCAATACGACACTAAGGGCCTGCACTCTGTCAAGAGTGCTTATAAATTGCATGTCCAACTCGAGAAACAAGTGCTAGAGCAACTCGAGAAACAAGTGCTAGAGGGCGGCATTGGTAATAGCTCAACAATGGCTGGTAACCTAAACTCTTGCCACGATGATTCTTGGAAACGACAATGGAAATTGCCATGTCCCGGGAACATTCAAATGTTTATATGAAGGATCAAACATGAATCACTTGCCTTGAGAACAAACCTTGTTAGGAGAGGAGTTACAGTCGAGGATGCATCCTGTTTATTTTGTGGCAGGGCAGATGAGGATGGGGCTCATTTATTCATCAAATGCAAGGCTGTGAAGGAAGTATGGAGGGAGTTAGCTCTGGAAAAAGAAAGAATGGAGCTGGAGGAAATAACGTCAGTGCACGCAGTGCTTGATTACCTCTGGGCTCTAGATGAGAAAAACGGCTACTCATCTTGACTTTCTGGTGGTTTTGGTGGTCCAACCGTAACAAGCTTTGGGAAGGGGAGCTCCCGGTTTCTGCATTTGAAACGGCCAGACGTACTCGCTGCTCGTTTGGAGTATCAGCAGATTTTTAGCCCTCCATCAGCCAAGCTAACCACTGGGCAGTGGCGGCCACCAACTGATGGCATGGTTAAAATCAATGTGGACGGATCATTTGTTCCGGGAGAAACACATGCAAGCTGGGGCGTGGTGGCAAGATCGATGAAAGGAGAAGTTATCTTTGCCCGTGTGGGGAGGCAGGAGAATGTCCATGATGCTTTTGCCGCGGCGGTCTATGCTATGACACATGCGGTCGCTACGGCTGCCGATATGGGTATGATCCGAGTGGCTTTTGAGATAGACTCGCAGCTGCTTACCGATGCCCTGGACCTGCGGAAGGCTGACTCATCCGCGTACTCGGCTGTCATTGAGGACATTAAACTCCAACTTAAGCTCTGGTTTTCGCGTCATGTAATTTCCTTCTGTAGGCGTGAAAACACGGTTGCACATGAACTAGCTAGTATGGGTCGTATGTGTGAACCGAACCAATCTCTAGTGTGGGGTTCTGATGTATCAGCCAATGTGGCTGCTTGTGCTATGGGCGATTTGCCTAAGCACGGTTAAGTTATAAAGCTATGCTTTTCCCCTTAAAAAAAGAGGAAAGTATGCTTTCCCCCCTCAAATCCCTTTCAATGGATGAATTCCCCCCTAAACTCTAAAACCGGTTAATTTGCCCCTCAACTCCTCAAAATCGGATCGATCAGCCCCTGAGCGGTATTCAACGACATTTCAGGTGGTTTTGATCTGTTTTTTTCTCTCTTCTCAGGCGGGCCGGGCCGAACGGGCGGCAAGGTAGCTGGAGCAGCCGCCTCCAGACTCGTGGGCGAGCAGCAGCGCG
Source organism: Triticum urartu (assembly GCF_056163025.1). NCBI lineage: Eukaryota > Viridiplantae > Streptophyta > Magnoliopsida > Poales > Poaceae > Triticum > Triticum urartu. Next base: position 648,772,207 of record NC_141874.1, read on the forward strand.
AGCACATCGAAAGGGAACACCGGGTAAAGGAGCACGTCGTGTCGGGAGCGGCAGCGAAGAAGGTGTCATCTAGTGCCCGCACCCCTCTCAGGTGAACGTCGCCTCCACCCCTGCAGTACATGCACCCCTCTCAGGCTAACCCAACACCTAAACAAATCCATCCAGCCGCGCAACAGCACCGGAGGGAACGCCGCCACACTGGCAACAAAGCCGGAGGATCAAAAATCCCCTGGTAAGAACATTGACGCAACCACACTGTCCTCACCCAGGAAAACAACTCATGCCGTCGCACGCGAGCGACGAGAAGACTATGCACCCCAATCTGATCCGCCGCCCTGAAGGACGCCGTGGTGGAGGAGAAACTGCTGCAATTTATTCCGACATGATGCCGCCACCTCCACCCGAACGACACCACAAGAAAAGCTAACCCTAGCCCTATCTACATGCCGGAATCAGAGAACCGGGTTCCTCCACCCTCCCGCCACCGGAGCAATGGATGGAGGAGGAGGGAGCCGGCGACTGATGGATGGGATCTGGTTGCCTCTAGTTTCGCCCCTCTTCAAGGAGAAGGGAAAGCGAAGCCTTAACCTTTAGAGTTTGGTCAATGCTTTGGATTGCTTAGAAGTTATATCAAACATCAAGAATGGAGAAGATCAATTCTAGTAGGAGAAACTCTACTCATGCAGTAGAATTTTGTTTTGAGCATAGGGAGAATAATTTTGAAAGTCACTCGTTAGCAAAAGGAGTCGCGTCTCTTTCAATGGGTGAAAGTGGGTCGCCGTGTATGGCTAGTGGTTTTACCGGATGTTGCTTGTATTCCAGATGTTTTGAATTTTGAATAAAGTCCCTAGTTACCCTAAAAAAGGTTAAGATCAATATTATTATTTTTTGAACCGAGGTTAAGATCAATGTTGACGCAGCTACGTCCAGAAATGATGGCTATGGCGCTGTTGGAGTAGTGTGCCGTGACCACAACAGCGTCTAACACTAGGTAAATAACTGATTTCGCGATGGAGTGGATTGGTAGTACTAGCCCTGCACTTTCCAGAATTTTTGTCTAAAAAAACCACCTGCCGAATCGAATTAACAGAAAAGACCATCTTAAAATTCAAATGGCAAAAAAGACTAGCTCACCGTGGCGGCGGGAGCACCAGCCGACACGTGGCACCTGCCGCCACGGGTGGGCGGCATGTTGAGCAGCACAGCTACAAGCTTTGCCTTGGAACGGAAAACGGAAGACGTGGGGCCTGCCGCCACATGCTGCGGCGGCACCCTTTGCCAGCACCAGGTTTGCTCTATTTTATCAAATGGGTGATGGGACTGCGCATGCATTATCTATGCATGACATGAAAGCATGCGCATGTCTGTGACTGTGTGTGTTCGCTGGCTAGCTATCAGCATTCTTTGCATGCATCGGTATGGAGTCAAGCTATAGCCACGGTAGCACTGCCACCACGCTAGCCAAAACATGAGCAACAGCAACAGAAGCTGCCGCCTCGCATGGTGACGGCAGGTCCCAAAGGAGCTGCTCCGTTCCGTCGCACTGACGAAAATCTGTGGCACGACGGCTGCCGCCTGAGGCAGTGCGGCAGGTGCTGCCGCCTGAGCCGGTGGCGGCAGGTGCCACGTGTCGGCTGGCGCACCTGCCGCCACGGCTTCACTGGTCTGTTTTGCCAATGTGATTCAAATGTGGTCTTTTTTGTCAATTGTGTTCCACAAGTGGTCCTTTGCAATCCTTTGAACAAGCGAAACGATTAATATCATGCAGTGCCGTGGGATCAGGCTAACAGATAGGAGTAGCATCTTACGAAACGAGAATATATTGAAAATTTTAATATTCAGAACTACAGGATCAAGAAGGGACAGTACAAGACCTGTACGACCCCATGCCAGATGAATTTGGCAGCCAGCAAAATGATGATCTGACATGTGTAACCACTCACACGCTCAAAGTTAACATTCAGAAGTTAATCCTCTTTGCAGGCGAACGGACGTCTTCAGCGCACAAGTTCAGAAATTCTAGAAGACTACGCCCCCATCTTCAGGCTTGCTGTACCTTACTGGAACTAAATCAGATCAGATCAGCTGTGTGTAACTGAATCACACCCAGCAGTTCAAAACACCCAATCCAGAAGTCAATGTCCTTTGCAGGAAAAATAATATCACCAGTACACTCGTTTAGATATGTAGAGGTGTACTCTCAGAGTACCAGACTGAAAGTCTACCGAGAATGTTGGAAATGTAGAGGTGTACTCTCAGAGTACCAGACTGAAAGTCTACCGAGAATGTTGGAAATGTAGAGGTGTACTCTCAGAGTACCAGACTGAAAGTCTACCGAGAATGTTGGAAATGTAGAGGTGTTACTCTCAGAGTACCAGACTGAAAGTCTACCGAGAATGTTGAAGAATCAGGCGCCTTATAAAATCACAATCCCTATAAGTAGCAGCAGCGCCACCAATAACAAACATCATCGGTATCCACAATGCAGCAGATAGGCGCCCTCATTCCTCTTGCCACCCACCAGTTCCCTCAACATCCATGCCGAGTATACACTACAGGTGGAGGAAGATCCAATTACTGCCAACTTGTGATGCCCGTTGGCCAAGCATATCTCCTCCAGCACCAGGTCAAGGCTGCTCCTAGAGCACCCACCCCCCTACAAACTGTGACTACTGTGAACACAAACCAGGATTCCACTATAAGGTTCTCTGAGACCATTCCTCTTCTGTTATTTCATTGTAACCATGATATTCTATTAGTATATCTGCTAATACTTGATATACTAGGAAGGATAAATATTTCGAAGTTGAGATGAAAGTTCATGACACGGAACTCGACAAATATGGTGTTGTCAACAATGCTATCTACAGTAGTTACATTCGAAATGGTTAGCCATGTCGATTTCAAGGAATACTGCGGATCATTCCAAATTCATATGATTTATATATTTATACATGCTATAACAGGTCATGACAAGCTATTGGAAAGCCTTGGAATCAGTGTAGACTCGATGGTATCCAAAGGCAGTGCACTCGCTCTTTCAGAAGTACATCTAAAGTACATTGCACCTTTAAGGGTACGTTTTGCTAAAGCACAGCATACGATAGAAACTCAAATAATGTTCCTTAAGGATTTAATAAATAGAAGGTTTATCAATTCAGATAGACATGCTGATCATGCGATAGAGACACCATAATTATAGTTTAACAACCACATGATTTTCCAAGTAAAATTCATGTACGTCAGCTATACCATATCATACAAGGGAAACTCAATAAGTTTATGTAGCATTGCCAGAGTGGTGATAGGTTTGTCGTCAAGGTGAAGCTCGGGCAAATCAAAGGTGTAAGACTGATCCTTGAGCACACAATTGAGACACTGCCAGATCATAAGGTATGCTCTACTATCAATCTTGTGCACATGCAAAGTGTTCCAACATAAGGTACTCGAATCCATGGTCTGTTATCAACTATTCATATTTCTGAACATTGGCATGTATCTCTCACCTTTTATTCTCCTTTCAGCTCGTATTGGAAGCCAAAGGAACACTTGTTTGCCTTGACAAAGACTATCATCCAACTCGCATATTCCCAGAGGTCTCAACAAAATTTCTGCAGTTCTTCTCATCCAAGGATGACTAAAGCTTTGAAAGGAATTGCTACTACTATTAATAAGACCTAATGTATGTGCTCTCCTGGAGCACAACATTGCAACTGATAAACAATATCGATCACCATATATCAATAAAAACAATTGTATTTTGCAGTGCTGCTTGAATGCTTGAGCTGATCTTAAAATGGTTTACATCTCCGTTAGCAAGTGTGACTTGGACACATGTAGTTTTATTTCTATTTCCAAGTGGTGGTAAGATTTACACAAATCGGGTGCAAACAATTGAGCAATAATTTGCAGAATGTGCGTAATGCATAACAGTTTACTTCCAAAGGACATCACAACAAAAATAACTCATTCACCTGGAGTGTGGCCGATGTTGCAATGCTGGCCTCCTTGAATCCACTACTACACTTTGGTCAATGTACAGAACTAAATTATGCTGGTACGGCGCAAAAAATTCTCTGCCGTGGTCTTGCCTTAACCCATCGCGTGCTTGAGCGAATCACCAGCACCAGCCTGGAAGAACAAGCACGAAAGAGCGAAGTCTGCAATGAAAATTCCAACCAAGGAAATGACCACTGCAGACGTTGTAGACTCGCCAACGCCCTTGGCTCCTCCGTGGGTTGTCACACCCCATGCACAGCTCACCACCGCGATAATGGCACCAAACACCTGAGATTTTATCAAGGCGCTGATCAAGTCCCATGGTCGCAGCGCCTTGCGTGCTGACTCCAGAATGATGCTGGTGCTTACACCAAAGACGGCGTCGGCCAAGAACGCCGAGGAGGCGAGCCCGAGGGCGAAGCTGATGAGGGTTAGGACAGGGAGCGCAAGCACGCAAGCAAGGACACGGGGCACCACGAGGTAATCGATGGGCTGTGAGCCGAGGACGCGGAGGGTGTCGGTCTGCTCGGACACCTGCATGGTGCCGAGCTCGGCGGCAAAGGCGGAGCCAACTCGGCCGGCAGCGACGACAGCGGTGACGACCGGGGTGAGCTCGCGGGCGAGCGCGAGGGCGAGGACGCCACCAACGGAGCGGTGGAGACCAAGGCGGGTGAACTCGCGCACGAACTGGATGGTGAAGGCCATGCCGACGAAGGCGGCGGTGAGGAGCGAGACCCCCGCGCTCCCGGGGCCCACGCGGCGGAGCTGCGCGAGGAGGTTGCGGCGGTGGACGCGTCCCGTGAGGACGCGGTGGAAGACCTGCCCTGCGAGGAGCAGCGCCGAAAGCCCCCGCCAGATCGCGCGCGGCGGGGTCCAGTTGGAGAACGGAGGAGGCGGGGGCGTGGGGGACGGGGTCGGAGGGGAAGGCGAAGGCGCTGAATTGCTGCCGGCGGGGGCGGGGGGCGTGAGGGAGAGGCGGGGGACGGGGAGGCAGCGGCGCGGCGAGTGGAGGCGGAGGAGGTGTGATTTGGGGCAGGGGCTGGCAAGGCGGAGGAGAGAGTTCGTCGTGGCGGAGGTGGGGCGGAGGAGGAGGGCGGCCCCTGCCGTGGTGGACGACATGGTGTCGGTGGTGGTGGCGGTGGCCGGAGATCGGGACGGTGGTGGTGGCGGTGGCCGTGTGGGAGTGGGTGGGAAGCGATGGGGAATGGCCGTATCGGCGGGCAGGAAGGAGTCTCTGGTGGGCCACGATAAAGGCGCTACTGGGCTGGACAAGAAATCCCCTAAACATCCAACTAGGTTGCAAGAAAAGCCCGAGCCTTGTGAGTCGCTCGAGATTAACTCGTTTTTTTTACTCGACTCCAGATCGATTTGAAAAAAATAAACTGAGTTTAAACACTTTATGTAGATCGATCGAGAAACGAGCCAATCTTGAGTCAATGTTGGCTCGCTCAATTTTAGCTCGATAGCTCGACAGAATATTATTATTTTAAATGATCATATCATATATTAAATGAAAATAAGATAATTTATTATCATATATGTTGTCCATAATTTTTCTCCATTTTATTTACCAACGTACATGGAAACTTAATTAAATGCATAGAAGATTTAAGCCTAATTATGACACGTGGTCGACTATGTGTTAAATATCTTATATTTTTAACAAATGTTCCCAGCATATTCGCCTTATTTTTTTCATTCATAGATTTATAATTTTTACCATCTCATTTAGCTCGAAACTAGCTCGAGATCGACTCGAGATCGTGACAAGCTGAGCACGAGTCATGTTCTACAACTCGATCATGAGCTTCACTCAGTTTGAGCTCGCTCAAATTTTCATATGAGTTGAGCTGAGCCAACTCCAACTCGCTCAAGCTCGACTCGTTTGGAGCCCTACATCCAACCCGGTTAAATCAACCCCCTACAAGATTACAGAGATTGCCACTCAAAAAAAAAACCACAGAGACAATTTCCTTTTATATAATTTTGTTCGTGAGTTTAGGAATCATAACTTTGAGGCTCACAATCTCGCCAAGCTGGCCTGTAAGCTAGGTTTAGATTGACATGTTTGGCTGGGTAGTCCCCAACAAAGTGGCGAGATTCTCTCTCTCTCTCTAAAAAAACTACTGCTCCAAAAAAAGAGGTTAAATCACCCCTCCCCCTTCAACTCAAGAGAAAAAAGGTTAAATTACCCCCCAAACTCTTGCAAAATCATACAAATCACAGATGTGCCTCTAGGTGGTACTCACTTACCCACTGAACCAGTGCTCTCCTCGCGACAGCCGACGCTCGCTCTTTCCGCCGGCGATGGACACTAGCTCTGGTTTGCAATGGGCCATCCAAGAGTTTCGAGCTCAAGATCCGATCAAGCTCGCGGAAGTGACTGAGATTTAGTGGTGGTCTTCCAGCGTGAACATGCTAGTCGCCCACATGCAGGGGCTGCTAGAGATTGCGACCCTATAGGAGAGCCCCGCATGTTAGGTGGATGCCGCTTTCGATTCAGATAGAGGATCTAGAGCAATCTCTGTGATGCAAATGACTTTTTCCTGCTATATTCTTTTTGTGCAAGATGCAAGGGATGGCCTCGTTCTGGCAAGCAAGCTTGGCTGCAACAATCAGGTGGTTGAAGCCGTTTGCATGGAATTGATCAAGGTGATGCAAAGTGTCGGCGACAACTATTTTTTAGAAATGCACCTTTTCATGTCGCTGTTTTCAATACTGTTAAGTTTAATCACTGTCCTAGGGTAACAAACGGTGTATCACTGTTCTCACATGACCATGTAGGCATTCCTTAAAAAACAGAGTGCAGACCATTGTGCACGTAGAGAACGACACCATCCTCCACGTCGAACGCACATGATCTGCGCTTGGGTAGTCGGCTCGCACTGCACCTTGGTGTAACTCAGTCGAAGCTGGGAGGAGGTGTTGGAAATATGCCCTAGAGACAATAATAAAATGGTTATTATTATATTTCTTTGTTTATGATAATTGTCTATTGTTCATGCTATAGTTGTATTAACCGGAAACCATAATACATGCGTGAATACATAGATCGTAATATGTTCCTAGTAAGCCTCTAGTTGACTAGCTCGTTGATCAATAGATGGTCATGGTTTCCTGACCATGGACATTAAATGTCATTGATAACGGGATCACATCATTAGGAGAATGATGTGATGGACAAGACCCAACCTTAAGCATAGCACAAGATCGTGTTGTTCATTCGCTAAAGCTTTTCTAATGTCAAGTATCATTTCCTTAGACCATGAGATTGTGCAACTCCCGGATACCGTAGGAATGCTTTGGGTGTATCAAACGTCACAACGTAACTGGGTGGCTATAAAGGTGCACTACAGGTATCTCCGAAAGTGTCTGTTAGGTTGGCACGAATCGAGACTGGGATTTGTCACTCCGTATGACGGAGAGGTATCTCTAGGCCCACTCGGTAATGCATCATCATCATAATGATCTCAATGTGACTAAGGAGTTAGCCACATGATCATGCGTTACGAAACGAGTAAAGAGACTTGTCGGTAACGAGATTGAACGAGGTATGGGGATACCAGCGATCGAATCTTGGGCAAGTAACATATCGATAGGCAAAGGGAATTGCATATGGGATTGATTTAATCCTTGACATCGTGGTTCATCCGATAAGATCATCGTGGAACATGTAGGAGCCAACATGGACATCCAGATCCCGTTGTTGGTTATTGGCCGGAGAGATGTCTCGGTCATGTCTACATGGTTCCCGAACCCGTAGGGTCTACACACTTAAGGTTCGGTGACGCTAGAGTTGTTATGGGATATAGTATGTGGTTACCGAAGTTTTTTCGGAGTCCCGAATGAGATCCCGGATGTCACGAGGAGTTCCAGAATGGTCCGGAGGTGAAGATTTATATATGGGAAGTCCTCATACGGTCACCAGAAGTGTTCGGGGGTTTAGCGGTATTGTATCGGGACCACCGAAAGGGTTCCGGGGGTCCACCCGGAGGGTCCATCTGCCTCGGAGGGCCCTATGGGCTGTATGTGGAGGGTAACCAGCCCCTAAGTGGGCTGGGCGCCATTCCCCCCTAGGGCCCATGCGCCTAGGGTTAAGGGGAAACCCTAAAGGGGGCGCCCCCCCTTGGCTTGGGGGGCAAGTTTTCCCTTCCTGGCCGCCGCCCCTCCCCTAGATGAGATCTGGGGGGCCGGCCCCCCTCTCCCTTGCCCCTATATATAGTGGGGGTGTGGGAGGGCAGCAGCACCCTTCCCCTGTCGCAGCCCCTCCCCCTCTCCTACACCTCCTCCTCCTCCTCCTCCTCCTCCTCCTCCTCCATAGCGCTTGGCGAAGCCTGCCGGAGAACCACGTGCTCCATCACCACCACGCCGTCATGCTGTCGGAGTTCTCCCTCAACTTCTCCTCTTCCCTTGTGAGGGAGTCCTGGATTAGGGGGTGTTCGGGCAGCCGGACTATACCTTCAGTCGGACTCCTGGATTATGAAGATACAAGATTGAAGACTTCGTCCCGTGTCTGGATGGGACTTTCCTTCGCGTGGAAGGCAAGCTTGGCGATGCGGATATTCAAGATCTCCTACCATTGTAACCGACTCTGTGTAACCCTAACCCTATCCGGTGTCTATATAAACCGGAGGGTTGTAGTCCGTAGGCAATCAACTCCATACACAACAATCATACCATAGGCTAGCTTCTAGGGTTTAGCCTCCTTGATCTCATGGTAGATCTACTCTTGTACTATCCATATCATCAATATTAATCAAGCAGGAGTAGGGTATTACCTCCATCGAGAGGGCCCGAACCTGGGTAAAACAAAGTGTTCCCTGCCTCCTGTTACCATCCGGCCTAGACACACAGTTCGGGACCCCCTACCCGAGATCCGCCGGTTTTGACACCGACATTGGTGCTTTCATTGGGAGTTCCTCTGTGTCGTCGCCTTTAGGCCCGATGGCTCCTTTGATCATCAACAACGATGCGGTCCAGGGTGAGATTTTTCTCCCCGGACAGATCTTCGTCTTCGGCGGCTTCGCACTGCGGGCCAATTCACTTGGCCACCTGGAGCAGATCGAAAGCTACGCCTCTGGCCATCAAGTCAGGTTTGGAAGCCTAAACTACACGGTAGACATCCGCGGAGATTTGATCTTCGACGGATTCGAGCCACAGCCAAGCGCGCCGCACTGTCTCGTGGGGCATGATCTAGCTCTGCCGCCGAACAGTACCCTGGAGGCCGCAAACGCACCGGCTCTGGCCCTTAATTCGGAGCCAGCTGCGCCAATCGAGGGTGAGCGGTTGGACGTCACCTCGGGGGTTGTAATCTCAAAGGCGATCGAGCCAAACGCCAGCCCCGCACTCTGCACGGCCCGTGACTCCGAGGAGCCGGATTCCTCTCCGAGCTCCGAGCCCCCCGCGCCTCTACCGATCGAATCCGATTGGGCGCCGATCATGGAGTTCACCGCCGTGGACATCTTTCAGCACTCGCCCTTCGGCGACATCCTGGATTATCTAAAGTCTCTCTCTTTATCAGGAGAGGCCTGGCCGAACTACGGTCAGCAAGGTTGGGATACGGACGACGAAGAAATTCAAAGCCCACCCACCACCCACTTCGTAGCCACTGTCGACGACTTAACCGACACGCTTGACTTCGACTCCGAAGACATCGACGGCATGGACGATGATGCAGGAGACGAACAAGAACCAGCACCTGTAGGGCGCTGGAAGGCCACCTCATCATATGACATATATATGGTGGATACTCCAAAACATGGAGATGGCGATGGAACAGGGGGGATGACGCCCCCAAGAAACAGCAAAAGCGCCAGCGTCAGCGGCGCCGCTCTAAATCCCGCCAAAGCAAAAACGGTGATTCCGGCACGGGAGATAATACTACCCCGGATAGCGCCGAAGAACACCCACCTCAGCAAGATTCGGCACAGGAAGATGAAGAAGCCAGCCCTCATGGGAAAGCGGCAGACCAAGAGGTCGAGGATGATAACTATACGCCTCCCTCCGAAGACGAGGCAAGCCTCGATGACGACGAATTCGTCATACCATCAGACCTCGCCGAACAAGAGCGTTTTAAACGCAGGCTTTTAGCCACGGCAAGCAGCCTCAAGAAAAAGCAACAACAACTTAGAGCTGCCCAAGAATTGCTACCTGACAGATGGACTGAAGACCTTGCGGCCGAAGAGTATGAACTCGAACGCCCCTCCAAGAGTTACCCGAAGCGCAGGCCGCTACCCCGATCAGAGGAGGAAGCACCTACATCACCAGCGCATGACATGGCAGACCGGCCACCTCGTGGTCGCGACAGAGAGGCCTGTCGGCCCTCCACCCAAGCCATGCCCCGACGCCGCTCAACTAAGGCACGGGAAAATGCGCCCGACCTGCGAGACATACTGGAGGATAAGGCAAGACAAACAAGATCGATCTACGGATCGCGCAGGCGCCCTACGGCATGTGACTATGATCTTCACTCCGGATACAACAAATCCGGCCGGGCCGAACACAACAGACATAGCTCTTCCGAGCTGCGTCGTGATACAGCCCAGTACAGAGGCGCCGCACACCCGCTATGCTTCACGAATGAAGTAATGGATCATAAAATCCCAGAGGGTTTCAAACCCGTAAACATCAAATCATACGATGGCACAACAGATCCGGCGGTATGGATCGAGGATTATCTCCTTCACATCCACATGGCACGCGGCGATGATCTACACGCCATCAAATACCTCCCGCTCAAACTTAAAGGACCGGCCCGGCATTGGCTTAACAGCTTGCCAGCAGACTCAATCGGTTCTTGGGAGGACCTGGAAGCCGCATTCCTCGACAATTTCCAGGGCACTTATGTGCGACCGCCGAATGCCGACGACTTAAGCCACATAATCCAGCAGCCAGAGGAATCGGCCAGACAATTCTGGACACGGTTCCTAACAAAGAAAAATCAGATAGTCGACTGTCCGGACGCAGAGGCCCTAGCAGCCTTCAAGCATAACATCCGCGACGAGTGGCTTGCCCGGCACCTGGGACAGGAAAAGTCGAAATCCATGGCAGCCCTCACGACACTCATGACCCGCTTTTGCGCAGGAGAAGACAGCTGGCTAGCTCGCAGTAACAACTTATCAAAGAACCCTGGTAATTCGGGTACCAAGGACAAAAGTGGCAGGACACGTCGGAATAAGGAAAAACGCCGTGTCAACAGCGACATCAATGAAGACACGACAGTCAATGCCGGATTCAAAGGCTATAAATCCGGTCAGCGGAAAAAGCCGTTCAAAAAGAATACTCAGGGCCCATCCAGTTTGGACTGAATACTCGATCGCTTATGCCAGATACATGGCACCCCCGAAAGGCCAGCCAATCACACCAACAGGGATTGTTGGGTGTTCAAGCAGGCAGGCAAGTTAAGGACCGAAAACAGAGACAAGGGGCTGCACAGCGACGACGAGGAGCCCAAGCCGCCGAACAACAATGGACAGAAGGGCTTTCCCTCACAAGTGCGGACGGTGAACATGATATACGCAACCCACATTCCCAAGCGGGAGCGGAAGCGTGTGCTACGGGACGTATACGCGATAGAGCCAGTCGCCCCAAAGTTCAACCCATGGTCCTCCTGCCCGATCACTTTTGATCGAAGGGACCATCCCGCTAGCATCCGTCATGGCGGCTTCGCCGCATTGGTTCTCGACCCAACCATCGACGGATTTCACCTCACAAGAGTCCTCATGAACGGCGGCAGTAGCCTGAACCTGCTTTATCAGGATATAGTGCGGAAAATGGGCATAGATCCCTCAAGGATTAAGCCCACAAGAACGACCTTTAAAGGCATCATACCAGGTGTAGAAGCCAACTGTACAGGCTCAGTAACACTTGACGTGGTCTTCGGATCCCCGGAGAATTTCCGAAGCGAAGAGTTAATCTTCGATATAGTCCCGTTTCGCAGTGGCTATCACGCCCTGCTCGGACGAACCACATTCGCAAAGTTCAATGCGGTGCCGCACTACGTATATCTCAAGCTCAAGATGCCAGGCCCTCGAGGAGTAATTATGGTCAACGGAAACACCGAACGCTCCCTCCGTACGGAAGAGCATACGGCGGCTCTCGCAGCGGAGGTACAAAGTAGCCTTCTCAGGCAATTGTCCAGTCCGGCCATTAAAAAGCCAGACACTGCCAAGCGCGCCCGGAGTAATCCACAGCAGGACCGCCTGGCACGCTCTGAGCAAGCGTAGCAATGCGGCCCCAACCCCAGCTTTCGCAACATAGAGAAACCAGTACCTCGCGTACATAACTACGCCCTGGAAATACCATGGGCACAGGGGAAGGGGCACAATAACGGCGCACCCAAAATACGGCTTAAAACATACTAGGGGCTGCCGGATTTTTTTTAATTTTTCTTACTTTCAGGACTCCATAATTCGGACGACCTGTTCGGCAATTCGACTGCCGCACAAACGATGCAAGATCCAGGGAGGCAGACAAGCCATGCCGCATTATGGAATCCCAGGTGGTCTCTGTTACGAGCGCTATACCTGTTTTAAATACAATTCCGCGGCCTGCCCCTGGTCAGGACATACTGAATAGTCCAAGCTTAACGCACTATTTGTATCGTTCGGCTTTGATAAGTAGCCTCTCTATAAACAATGCTTAGCTTTTTGTCTATTTTTTGCATTACTCTCTTTTATATATGTTCATTAATGACATGTTGCACCCGTACACTGTGGTACGGCAAGTACGCCAGGGGCTTCAGTACCCTTTAACATGGTGTGAGAAGCCCGTACACTTTCACAAGTGCGGCACCCCGAACTTATAGCACTATATGCATCGGCTCCGAATCATGATTTGGGTCAATAGTTGGGTTTGCCCGGCTCCTATGTTTTGGTGCCTTACGTTCCGCTATATCGGCTAAGGTAGCACTAGGAGAACCACTGCGATTGTGCCCCGGTTGAGCTGGGTTAAGCACCTCAGTGGAGAAAGCTAAAACTGACTGTCATGATGAGGCGAGAGACCGGTCGCTGTTCGAGAGGTTTTTCGAGTCCCTAAAGACTTATGCCGCTTCGAGCGAGGAGCTGGATAACCCCAGCCAAGGCGTGGATAGCGCCTCGAACTCGGTCTTCTGGACTAGGGGCTTCGCCGAAATTTAAAATTATAAAGTTCTATGGCTAAGTGAGAGTGTTCAAGCATTATAGTCCGATTGCCTGGTTCGTCGTGCTGAGCGCCTCCCTCGAAGGACCCAAACATGGGAAAAAGAGCGCACAGGTTTATCACCGAACACCCCAGCACTAGTGGCATGGGGGCAGAAGCCGACGACTGGCCATCTCTCAATTTTTGATAAACGGCCGCACAGAAAATAATATTTTAAATTCAATAAGCATTGCTTAGCGCATATGAACAAGTTTTTAGCGCACAGGATAAAATCGAGCGAGTTCATTCAAAAATTACATCCTTGGTACACTCATCCGCTACAAGGTGGGCACCCGCAAGAACATCCTTATAGTAGTTCTCGGGCTTGCGATGCTCCTTCCCCGGCGGCGGCCCGTCCCTAACAAGCTTCTCACCGTCCAGCTTACCCCAGTGCACCTTTGCACGGGCAAGGGCCCTACGGGCACCTTCGATGCAGACGGAGCGCTTGATGACCTCGAGCCTTGGACAGGCCTCCACCAGCTGCCGCACCATCCCGAAGTAGCTCCCAGTCAGGGCCTCTCCGGGCCACAGCCGAACTATGAAGCCCTTCATGGCCTGTTCGGCCGCCTTGTGGAGCTCGACCAGCTGTTTCAGCTGGTCGCTCAAGGGCACAGGGTGTCCGGCCTCAGCATAATGAGACCAGAACACCTTCTCCGTTGAGCTGCCCTCTTCAGCTCGGTAGAATGCGGCGGCGTCGGATACGCTGCGGGGAAGATCTGCGAACGCCCCTGGAGAGCTCCGGATTCGGGTAAGTAACAAGTAGTTTACTTTTATATTTCTACTTTGCATGAAGAATGCCTTACCCGCTGCTATCTTTTTCACCTCCTCCAACTCTTGGAGGGCCTTTTGGGCTTCGGCCTTGGCAGACTTGGCAGTCTCAAGGGCCGCCGCGAACTCGGATGCTTGTGCCTTTGACTCAAGCTCCAAACTCTCATGTTTTTTCATGAGAGCCTGAAGCTCTTGCTGCACCTCGCCGACCTGAGCCCCAACTCTCTCTTGCTCGGTGCGCTCCGCGGCCGTTTTCTTTTCGGCCTCAGATAGCACCTGCTTGAGGGTCGCCACCTCAGTCGTGGCCCCTACAATAAGCAGTACAATCCTGTTATTTTTTGCAATCACGCCTCTCTATAGGCACCTTTTTCTGTAAGGTATTTCGTACCTTCTTTCTCCTCGAGCTGCCGTTTGGCAAGGCCGAGCTCTTGCTCGGTCCGCCCGAGGTCCTGTTTCAGGACACCCACCTCCGCAGTCAGTGCAGCAGTGGATAGCAGCGAAGCCTGCATACGCATATTGACTCTTTATTGTTAGACTCCTGCGAAATTCAATAGATCCTCTATTCGGCTTTTCTTTCCGAACGCCAAACAGAGCATCAGGGGCTACTGTCTATGCGGTAATATTTTTACATATTTTTTACTTACCTCGAAGCCTGTTAGGAGGCTAGCACAAGCTTCACTCAGTCCGCTCTTGGCGGACTGAACCTTCTGGATCACCGTACTCATAATAGTACGGTGCTCCTCGTCGATGGAGGCGCCTTCAAGCACCTCCAGCAGATTGTCCGACACCTCCGGTTGGACGGAGGCTGCCGGCTCAGAAGGCTTGCTCCTCTTGGAAGGAGTTCGCCTGCCGTGGTCCGGAATCGTTGAAGATTCCGGCATGGTGTCTGGCTCAAAGCCGGACTTGGAGCCCTGGGGGTCTTGTCCCCTTTACTCCTGGAGTCCGGGAGGTCGCCTTGCGGCTCCTCCAGGACCACCTCCTCCTGCCCCGGAGCTCGTTGCGACGCCACTTCGGCGTCGTCCGCGGTGCGGGGGGAGACAGTGGGCGGAACTGAGTTCACGTCCGATGAATCCAGGGAGCCGCTCTACGACTCGTTGAGTTCGGCTCGGGGCGGGCTGCATGATTATATTCGACATTAGGGAAAGCTGTGCAACAAAAGGAATATCATGAGTTACTCTGGTATCCGAACACTTACGATTTTGCTGGACGCCTGGCCCTGTCCGGCCACTCCTCTTCGTCCTCGTCGGCGTCGGGGGCGTAGTCCGGCGAAGGGGTTTTCCTCTTCTTGGACCCTTCGGCCTTCCCCCTTTGGGCGGCCTTCCTTTTCTTTCCTCCCTCCGCTGGGAGGGGAGAGTTTTCTTCTTCCTCCTCCTCGTTTTCACGGGAGGAGGGCGTCTCGGACTCGTCGGATGACGAGCCCGACAACACCACGTTGCGGGTACTCCTTCGAGTCACCATGGTCTTCTTCTTCTTGGCCTTCTTTTCTGGCACCACATAAGGCGCCGGAGCCAGCAGCTTCACTAGTAGAGCTGGGGCTGGGTCTTCAGGCAGCGGAGCCGGACAGTTAATCGGTCCGGATACCGCCCGCCAAGCCTGTCAAAGGTAAGGGAGTTTAGATCCCGCATAGAGTTAAACTATGAGGAAAAAAAGCTGAACATCCTGTAAAAGGTGAAAATAGCTTACCTCGCTAGCGTGACGCTGCGAGCTGTATCCGCGGTCCTCGGAGGCGGATGCGGGAGCCTCGGCACCTTTGATTAGCGCCTTCCAGACGTCTTCATACGTCGTGTCAAAGAGCCTATTGAGGGTTCGGTGCTGTGCCGGGTCGAACTCCCACAGAGTAAAGTCCCGTTGTTGGCACGGGAGGATTCGGCGAACGAGCATGACCTGGACTACATTTACAAGCCTGATTGACTTGTTTACCAGGGACTGGATGCATGTCTTCAGTCCGGTCACCTCTTCCTCGTTACCCCACGATAGGCCCGTCTCTTTGCAGGACATGAGCCGCGTGGGGGGTCCGGATCGGAACTCGGGGGCTGCGATCCATTTCGGATCGCGTGGCTCGGTGATGTAAAACCACCCGGCTTGCCACCCCTTTAGGGTCTCTATGTAGGAGCCCTCGAACCACAGGACGTTGGCAATCTTGCCCGCCATGGCGCCTCCGCACTCCGCCTGGTTGCCGCGCACCACCTTGGGCTTGACGTTGAAGGTCTTGAGCCAGAGGCCGAAATGGGGGCGGACGCGGAGGAAAGCCTCGCACACGATGATAAACGCCGAGATGTTGAGGATGAAGTTCGGGGCCAGATCGTGGAAATCCAGGCCGTAGTAGAACATGAGTCCCCGGACGAATGGGTGAAGTGGAAAACCGAGTCCGCGGAGGAAATGGGGAAGGAATACTACCCTCTCGTGGGGCCTTGGGGTGGGGAGGAGCTGCCCCTCCTTGGGAAGCCGGTGCGCGATGTCTTTGGACAAGTATCCGGCCTTCCTAAGCTTTTTGACGTCGCCCTCTGTGACGGAGGAGACCTTCCACTTGCCTCCCGCTCCGGACATCGCTGGAGAAGGTTGAGGTGGGAAGTGCGGGCTTGGGCGCTAGAGCTCGAGTGCGCAGGAGATGGATAGGCAAAGGAGGAAGAAGGCGTAGGAAAAAAGGTGGATCCTTATCCCCTTATATGGGCGGATGCGGTTGTGCGTCCCCACCTGCCTAATAAAACTCGCTTTCCTCCCAAGCGCCGTGGTAAATGGCGCGGTTAGGGTTACCCACGTCCGTATTGATGAGAATCCCGTAAAAAGGGCACACGATCTCTGCTTTGACAAGACGTGCCAAGGAAACCGCCTCGCCAAACATGCTGAGGTGGAAAAGTAAAAACGATTCGAGTAAAGCACTTGGCCGTAGTGTGATAGCGCACTGCGGAATACGTCAGCAGATTTGATTTGTGTTAATATTATTCTCTCTATGGCAATATGTGGAAGCTTATTTTGCAGAACCGGACACTACTCTTGGTGTTTGCAAATCTTCTATGAAGAACTTGGAGGAGGAACCCGCCTTGAATGCCGAAGACAATTTGCGCGCCGGACTCGTCGTCATTGAAGCCTGGTTCAGGGGCTACTGAGGGAGTCCTGGATTAGGGGGTGTTCGGGTAGCCGGACTATACCTTCAACCGGACTCCTGGATTATGAAGATACAAGATTGAAGACTTCGTCCCGTGTCCGGATGGGACTTTCCTTGGCATGGAAGGCAAGCTTGGCGATGCGGATATTCAAGATCTCCTACCATTGTAACCGACTCTGTGTAACCCTAACCCTATCCGGTGTCTATATAAACCGGAGGGTTGTAGTCCGTAGGCAATCAACTCCATACACAACAATCATACCATAGGCTAGCTTCTAGGGTTTAGCCTCCTTGATCTCGTGGTAGATCTACTCTTGTACTACCCATATCATCAATATTAATCAAGCAGGAGTAGGGTATTACCTCCATCGAGAGGGCCCGAACCTGGGTAAAACAAAGTGTTCCCTGCCTCCTGTTACCATCCGGCCTAGACACACAGTTCGGGACCCCCTACCCGAGATCCGCCGGTTTTGACACCGACACCTTGCTGGATCAAGAAGGAGGAGACGTCCCCGGGTTATACGTGTGTTGAACGCGGAGGCGCCGTTGTTCGGCGCTTAGATCGGAATCGACCGCGATCTGAATCGCTGCGTGTACGACTCCACCAACCGCTTTCTTGTAACGCTTCCGCTTAGCGATCTTCATGGGTATGAAGATGCACTACCTCTCTCTCGTTGCTAGTATCTCCTAGATTGATCTTGGTGACACGTAGGAAATTTTTTGAATTATTGCTACGTTCCCCAACAGTGGTATCAGAGCCAGGTCTATGCATAGATTCTATGCACGAGTAGAACACAAAGCAGTTGTGGGCGATGATTTGTTCAATTTGCATACCGTTACTAGTATTATCTTGATCCGGCGGCATTGTGGGATGAAGCGGCTCGGACCGACCTTACACGTACGCTTACGTGAGACTGGTTCCACCGACTGACATGCACTTGATGCATAAGGTGGCTGGCGGGTGTCTGTCTCTCCCACTTTAGTCAGACCGGATCTGATCAAAAGGGTCCTTATGAAGGGTAAATAGAAATTGGCATATCACCGTTGTGGTTTTGCGTAGGTAAGAAACGTTCTTGCTAGAAACCCATAGCAGCCACGTAAAACATGCAACAAGAATTAGAGGACGTCTAACTTGTTTTTGCAGGGTATGCTATGTGATGTGATATGGCCAAAAGGATGTGATGAATGATATATGTGATGTATGAGATTGATCATGTTCTTGTAATAGGAATCACGACTTGCATGTCGATGAGTATGACAACCGCCAGGAGCCATAGGAGTTGTCTTAATTTATTTATGACCTGCGTGTCAATGAAAATGCCATGTAATTACTTTACTTTATTGCTAACCGTTAGCCATAGTAGTAGAAGTAATAGTTGGTGAGGCAACTTCATGAAGACAAGATGATGGAGATCATGGTGTCATGCCGGTGACGATGGTGTTCATGCCGCGCCTCGAAGATGGAGATCAAAGGCGCAAGATGATATTGCCCATATCATGTCACTTTATGATTTGCATGTGATGTTTGTCATGTTTACATCTTATTTGCTTAGAACGACGGTAGCATAAATAAGATGATCCCTCACTACTATTTCAAGAAAGTGCTCCCCCTAACTGTGCACCGTTGCGAAGGCTCGTTGTTTTGAAGCACCACGTGATGATCGGGTGTGATAGATTCTAACGTTCGCATACAACGGGTGTAAGCCAGATTTACACATGCAACACACTTAGGTTGACTTGATGAGTCTAGCATGTACAGACATGGCCTCGGAACACGGAAGAGCGAAAGGTCGAACATGAGTCGTATAGAAGATATGATCAACATGGAGATGTTCACCGTTGATGACTAGTCCATCTCACGTGATGATTGGACATGGCCTAGTCGATTCGGATCATGTATCACTTAGATGACTAGAGGGATGTTTTAGTACGTTCCTAGAGAAAGACTAAGTTGAAAGATATTGTAATCAATTGTGCGGACTAGGGCCGTAGTCTGAGGATTGTCCTCACTGCTACACAGAAGGCTTCTGTCCTTGATGCACCGCTTGGTGTGCCAACCCCTCTGGCGTTGTCTGTGGATGTTGTGAACATCTGGTAGACACATTCTGATGACTACCCGATAGTTTAGTGCGCCATGCTTTACGGCTTAGAGTCAGGGATCCAAAAGCGTTTTGAACGCCATAGAGCATATGAGATGTTCGAAGAGCTGAAATTGGTATTTCAGGCTCATGGCCGTGTTGAGAGGTTGAGACCTCTGACAAGACCTTTGCCTACAAGATGGAGGAGAATAGCTCAGCCAGTGAGCATGTGCTCAGAATGTCTGGGTACTTCAATCACTTCAATCAAGTGGGAGTTAATCTTCCAGATAAGAGAGTGATTGACAAAAGTTCTCCAGTCGCTATCACCAAGCTACTAGAGTTTCGTGATGAACTATAACATGCAAGGGAAGATAATCCCGGAGCTGTTCATCATGCTTAAGGCCGTAAAGGTAGAAATCAAGAAGGAGCATCAAGTGTTGATGGTTAACAAGAGCACTGGTTCAAAGAAGGGTAAGGGCAAGAAGGGAAACTTCTTGAACGGCAAGCCAGTTGCCGCTCCAGTGAAGAAACCCAAGAACCCAAACCCGAGACAAAGTGCTTCCATTAGGGGAATGGTCACTGGTAGCGGAACTGCCTCAAATACTTGGTAGATAAGAAGGCTATCAACTTCAACAAAAGTATATTTGATATATGTGTGTGTACCTTACTAGTACTCCTAGTAGCACCTGGGTATTAAATACCGGTTCAGTTGCTAATATTGGTAACTCGAAACAAAAGCTATGGAATTAACAGAGACTAGCTAAGGGAGAGGTGACAATGTGTGTTGGAAGTGTTTCCAAGGTTGATGTGATCACCATCGCACGCTCCCTCTACCTTCGGGATTAGTGTTGAACCTAGATAAATGTTGTTTGCATTGGTGTATACGTTGAGCATGAACACGATTAGATAATGTTTATTGCAATACAGTTATTCATTAAGTCAGAGAATAATGGTTATTCTGATTACATGAACAATACCTTCTATGGTCATGCACCTAATGTGAATGGTTTATTGAATCCCGGTCATAGTTATACACATGTTCATAACATTGATGCCAAAAGATGTAGAGTTGATAATGATAGTACCACTTTCATGTGGCACTACTGCTTAGGTCATATTGGTGTAAAGCGCATGAAAGAACCTCCATGCTAATGGACTTTTGAAGTCACTTGATTTTGAATCACTTGACACATGTGAACCATGCCTCTTTGGCAAGATGACTAAAACCCCATTCTTTGGAACAATGGAACGGGCAAGTGACTTGTTGGAAATCATACATGCTGATGTGTGCGGTCTGATGAGTGTTGAAGCGAGCGGTGGATATCGTTATTTTCTCACCTTCACCGGTGAATTGAGTAGATATGGGTATTGTCGGTGTCAAAACTGGCGGATCTCGGGTAGGGGGTCCCGAACTGTGCGTCTAGGCGGATGGTAACAGGAGGCAGGGGACACGATGTTTACCCAGGTTCGGTCCCTCTTGATGGAGGTAATACCCTACGTCCTGCTTGATTGTTTTTGATAATATGAGTAGTACAAGAGTTGATCTACCACGAGATCGAAGAGGCTAAACCCTAGAAGCTAGACTATGGTATGATTGTGTGTTGTTGGTCCTACGGACTAAACCCTCTGGTTTATATAGACACTGGAGGGGGCTAGGGTTACACAGAGTCGGTTACAAGGAAGGAGATCTACATATCCGTATTGCCAAGCTTGCCTTCCATGCCAAGGAGAGTCCCATCCGGACACGGGACGAAGTCTTCCATCTTGTATCTTCATAGTCCAACAGTCCGGCCAAAGGATATAATCCGACTGTCCTGATACCCCCTAATCCAGGACTCCCTCAGTAGCCCCTGAACCAGGCTTCAACGACGATGAGTCCGGCGCCCAGATTGTCTTCGGCATTGCAAGGCGGGTTCCTCCTCCGAATACTTCATAGAAGATTTTGAACACGAGGATCGTGTCCGACTCTGCAAAACAAGTTCCACATAAAACCGTAGAGAGAATAATATTTTCACAAATCTAATCTGCCGACGCATTCCGCTGTGTGACATCACACCACAGCCAAGTCACCATTCGAATCGTTTTTCACAACCAACCTCAGCGTGTTTCGCGAGGCGGTTTCCTTGACACGTCTTGTCGAAGCAGAGATCGTGTCCCCTTATTACGGGATTCCCATCAATACGGACGTGGGTAACCCAACCGCGCCATCAATTACGACGCTTGGGGGATAGGCGAGTTTTACCAGGTTGGTGGTGGCGCATAGTTTCGTCCGCCCTTATAAAGGGATAAGGGTTCACCTTTTTCTTCCCACGCCTTCTTCCTCCTTGCTCATCAATTCTCGCGCACTCGAGCTCCAGCGCCCAAGTCCACATCCTTCTCCTCAACTCTCTCCAAACATGTCCGGAGCGGGAGGCAAGTGGATGGTCTCCTCCGTCATGGAGGGAGACATCAAAAAGCTACGCGGGGCTGGATAGTTAGCCACGGATATCACGCACCGGTTGCCAGCCGCGGGGCAGATCGTCCCTACCCCGGAACCTTACGAGGTTTTCCTCACCCACTTCGTCCGCGGACTTGGGTTTCCCCTCCATCCATTCGTCTGCGGCCTTATGTTGTATTATGGGCTGGACTTCCATGATCTGGCCCCGAATTTCATCCTTAACATCTCGGCATTCACCATCGTGTGCGAGGCTTTCCTCCGCATCCGGCCCCACTTCGGCCTATGGCTAAAGACCTTCAATGTCAAACCGAAGATAGTAGGCGGCCAACAAGCGGAATGCGGCGGAGCATGGTGGGCAAAATTCCCAACGTTACATGGCTCGAGGGCACCTACGTGGAGACCATAAAGGGGTGGCAATCGGGGTGGTTCTACATCACCGAGCCGCCCGACACCAACTGGGTGGCGGCCCCCGAGTTTCGATCCGGAATCCCCACGCGGCTCACTTCCTGGAAGGAGAAGGGCCTGTCCTGGGGCTCATCGGTGGAGCTGGACGGACTCCAGAAGTGTATCCGGAACATGATGGGCAAGAAACTCAAGCTTGTCAACATAGTCCAGGTCATGCTCTTCCGCCGGATCCTCCCGTGTCAACGACGGGCTTTCAACTTATGGGAGTTTGACCCGGCCCAGCACCAGACTCTACGCGAGCTCTTCGACACGATGCATAAGGACGTCTGGAAGGTGCTATTCAAGGGTGCCAAGGTCCCCCCTCCCCTTACCGAGGACCGCGGGCTAAGCGCGACGCGCCCTGCGAATCCGGTAAGTTCTGTACACCTCGTAGGGTATTTATTTTCCATAGTTTAACCATGTGCGGGGTCTGAGCCCCCATGTCTTTGACAGGACTGGGTGGAGACATCGGAGCAGATTGACTGTCCGACCCCTCTGCCCGAAGACCCTGCAGACGCTCTCCTGACGGAGATGCGGACTCCGGCTCCTTATGAGGTGCCGGAGAATAAGATCAAGAAGAAGGCCACGGGAACCCGAAAGAGTTCCCGGCGCCAGGTGGTATCGGACTCATCGTCCGGTAACTCCGAGACACACTCCTCCTATGAAAACGAGGAGGAGGAAGATGACGGTTCTCCCCCTCCAGCCAGGGGAGACAGGAAAAGGAAGGCCGCCCCAACCGGGGAGGCCGGAGGGTCCAAGAAGGGAAGGACTCTCCTTCCGGACTGTTCCACCACCGCCGCCAACAGCGAAGACGAGTGGTTACTCAGGGCCAAGCCCCTGGCGAATTCGTAAGTATTCGGATACCAGAGTAACTCATAGCATACTTTTATTGCACTGCTTCTCCTAATGTCGAATATGATCATGCAGACCGCCCCGAGCCCGCATCGACGTATCCTCGTCGGACGGTTCCTTGGACTCGTCGGATATGAATAGCGATTCACTTCCAACCACCTCCTCTCCTCTCCCTACGGACAATGTCGAGGTATTGTCTCAAGGGGCACCGAACCGAGGGGAGGTAGTCCTGGAGGCGCCTCAAGGCGACGTTCCGAACTCTAGGCGCAAAGGGAGCAAGACTCGCAAGGGCTCCAAGTTCGGCCCTCAGCCGAACACCGCGCCAGAACCTCCAGTGGTTTCGGACTCCGGCAGGCGGCCCCCTTCCAAGAGGGGCAAGCCGCCCGTGCCGGTGACCTCTGTCCATCCAGAGGCACCGGACAACCTGCTGGGAGCGCTTCGTGGCGCTTCCATCGATGAAGTGCACCGCACTATTATGAGTGCGGTGATCAAGAAGGTTCAGTCCGCCAAGAGCGGACTGACTGAAGCCTGTGCCAGCCTTCTAACAGGCTTTGAGGTAAGTATTTAAAATATACGAAAATATTACCGCATAGATAGTAGCCCCTGATGCTCTGTTTGGTGTTCACAAAGAAAAGCCGAATAGAGGATCAAATAATATCTGCAGGAGTCTAATATAAGCATGTATGTATGCGTATGCAGGCTTCGCTGCTGACCTCTGCCACACTGACTGCGGAGGTCGCCGCACTGAAGCAGAACCTTGAGCGGTCCGAGAAAGAGCTCGGCCTTGACAAGAGGCAGCTCGAGAAGAACAAAGGTAAGTAATACCTTGTCTATATATAAAAAAAGATGTGGTTGCAAAATGGTAGGATCATCATGGATGTGCCAGGGGCCACGACCGAAGTGGTGACCCTGAAGCAAGCGATGTCCGAGGCCGAAAACAAAGCGGCCAGGGAGCGCATCAAGCGGGAGAAACATGAGGCACAGGTGGGCGAGGTGCAGCAAGAGCTCCAGGCTCTCGTGAGGAAGCAAGAGACTTTGGAGCTTGACTCGAAGACGCGAGAGTCCGAGCTTGCCGCGGCCCTCGAGAGCACAAAGCGTGCCAAGGCTGAAGCCCAAAAGGCCCTCCAGGAAATTGAGGCAATGAGGAAGATAGCGGCGGGTAAGGCATTCATTATGCAAAGAAAGCATGTGAAAGTAAATTACTTGTTACTTACCCGAGTCCGGAGCTCTCCAGGAGCATTCACAGATTTGCCCCGCAGCGTGTCAGATGCCGCAAAGTACTACCAGGCCGAGGAGGGAAGCTCGACGGAGAAGTTGTTCTGGTCTCAGTATACTGGGACCGAACACCCGATGCCTTTGAGCGACCAGCTGAAGCAACTAGTAGAGCTGCACAAGGCGGCCAAACAGGCCATGAGGGGCCTTATAGTCCGGATGTGGCCTGGCGACTCCCTTCCCAACAGCTACTTCGGCCTGGTGAGGCGGCTTGTGGATGCCTGCCCACGGCTGGAAGTCATAAAGCGGTCCGTCTGCATCGAAGGTGCACTCCGGGCTTTTGCCCGTGCGAAGGTGCACTGGGCCAAGATGGACACCGAGAAGCTGGTGAAGGAGAGGCCGCCGCAGGGCAAGGAGAATCGCCACCCTGAAATGTATTATGAGGGTGTCCTAAAGGGTGCCCGTCTTGTGGTGGACGAGTGTGCGAAGGATGTAATTTTTGAATGAACTTGCTCGTGTGATCCTGTATTATGAAAACTTGTTCATGTGCGCTATGCAACACTTATTTGAATTTAAAATATTACCTTCTGTGCAGCTGTTTATCAAATCTGAGAGATGGCCAGTCGTCAGCTTCTGCCCCCATGCCACGAGTGGTGGGGTTGTTGGAAATATGCCCTAGAGGCAATAATAAAAGCATTATTATTATATTTCCTTGTTCATGATAATTGTCTTTATTCATGCTATAATTGTGTTATCCGGAAATCGTAATACATGTGTGAATAATAGACACCAACATGTCCCTAGTAAGCCTCTAGTTGACTAGCTCGTTGATCAACAGATAGTCATGGTTTCCTGACTATGGACATTGGATGTCATTGATAACGAGATCACATCATTAGGAGAATGATGTGATGGACAAGACCCAATCCTAAACATAGCACAAGATCGTATAGTTCGTTTGCTAGAGTTTTCCAATGTCAAGTATCTTTTCCTTAGACCATGAGATCGTGTAACTCCTGGATACCGTAGGAGTGCTTTGGGTGTACCAAACGTCACAACGTAACTGGGTGACTATAAAGGTATACTACGGGTATCTCCGAAAGTGTCTGTTGGGTTGACACGGATCAAGACTGGGATTTGTCACTCCGTATGACGGAGAGGTATCACTGGGCCCACTCGGTAATGCATCATCATAATGAGCTCAAAGTGACCAAGTGTCTGGTCACGGGATCATGCATTACGGTACGAGTAAAGTGACTTGCCGGTAACGAGATTGAACAAGGTATTGGGATACCGACGATCGAATCTCGGGCAAGTAACATACCGATTGACAAAGGGAATTGTATACGGGATTGATTGAATCCTCGACATCGTGGTTCATCCGATGAGATCATCGAGGAGCATGTGGGAGCCACCATGGGTATCCAGATCCCGCTGTTGGTTATTGACCGGAGAGCGATCTCGGTCATGTCTACATGTCTCCCGAACCCATAGGGTTTACACACTTAAGGTTCGGTGCCGCTAGGGCTGTAGGGATATGTATATGCAGTAACCCGAATGTTGTTCGGAGTCCCGGATGAGATTCCAGACGTCACGAGGAGTTCCGGAATGGTCCGGAGGTAAAGAATTATATATAGGAAGTGCTATTTCGGGCATCGGGACAAGTTTCGGGGTCACCGGTATTGTACCGGGACCACCGGAAGGGTCCCGGGGGTCCACCGGGTGGGGCCACCTGCCCCGGGGGGGCACATGGGCTGTAGGGGTGTGTGCCTTGGCCTACTTGGGCCAAGGGCACCAGCCCCAAGAGGCCCATGCGCCTAGGGTTCAAGAAGGGAAGAGTCCCAAAGGGGGAAGGCACCTCCTAGGTGCCTTGGGGAGGAGGGATTCCTCCCTTGGCCGCCCCCCCTCTAGGAGATTGGATCTCCTAGGGCCGGCGCCCCCCCCCTTGGCCCTCCTATATATAGTGGGAGATGGAGGACTTCTCACCCCACGCCTTTGGTGCCTCCCTCTCCCTCTCCAACACATCCTCCTCCTCCATAGTGCTTGGCGAAGCCCTGCCGGAGTACTGCAGCTCCACCACCACCACGCCGTCGTGCTGCTGCTGGAGCCATCTTCCTCAACCTCTCCTTCCTCCTTGCTGGATCAAGAAGAAGGAGACGTCACGCTGACCGTACGTGTGTTAAACGCGGAGGTGCCGTCCGTTCGGCGCTAGGATCTCCGGTGATTTGGATCACGTCGAGTACGCCTTCCTCATCCCCATTCTTTGAACGCTTCCGCGCGTGATCTACAAAGGTATGTAGATGCAATCCGATCACTCGTTGCTAGATGAACTCATAGATGGATCTTGGTGAAACCGTAGGAAAATTTTTGTTTTCTGCAACGTTCCCCAACAGTGGCATCATGAGCTAGGTCTATGCGTAGTTCTCTTGCACGAGTAGAACACAATTTGTTGTGGGCGTAGATGTTGTCAACTTTCTTGCCGCTACTAGTATTATCTTGCTTCAGCAGTATTGTGGGATGAAGCGGCCCGGACCAACCTTACACGTACGCTTACGTGAGACCGGTTCCACCGACTAACATGCACAAGTTGCATAAGGTGGCTGGCGGGTGTCTGTCTCTCCCACTTTAGTTGGAGCGGATTCGATGAAAAGGGTCCTTATGAAGGGTAAATAGAAGTTGACAAATCACGTTGTGGCTTTCACGTAGGTAAGGAAACGTTCTTGCTAGAACCCTATTTCAGCCACGTAAAACTTGCAACAACAATTAGAAGACGTCTAACTTGTTTTTGCAGCAAGTGCTTTGTGATATGATATGGCCCAAGTTGTGATGAATGATGAATGATATATATGTGATGTATGAGATGTTCATGCTATTGTAATAGGAATAACGACTTGCATGTCGATGAGTATGACAACCGGCAGGAGCCATAGGAGTTGTCTTTATTTTTTTGTATGACCTGCGTGTCATTGAGAAACGCGATGTAAATTACTTTACTTTATTGCTAAACGCGTTAGCCATAGTAGTAGAAGTAATAGTTGGCGAACAACTTCATGGAGACACGATGATGGAGATCATGGTGTCATGCCGGTGACAAGATGATCATGAAGCCCCAAGATGGAGATCAAAGGAGCTATGTGATATTGGCCATATCATGTCACTATTATTATTTGATTGCATGTGATGTTTATCATGTTTTGCATCTTGTTTACTTAGAACGACGGTAGTAAATAAGATGATCCCTCATAATAATTTCAAGAAAGTATTCCCCCTAACTGTGCACCGTTGCGACAGTACGTTGTTTCGAAGCACCACGTGATGATCAGGTGTTAGATTCTAACGTTCACATACAATGGGTGTAAGACAGATTTACACATGCAAACACTTAGGTTGACTTGACGAGCCTAGCATGTACAGACATGGCCTCGGAACATAGAAGACCGAAAGGTCGAGCATGAGTCGTATAGAAGATACGATCAACATGAAGATGTTCACCGATGTTGACTAGTCCGTCTCACGTGATGATCGGACACGGCCTAGTTAACTCGGATCATGTTATACTTAGATTACTAGAGGGATGTCTATCTAAGTGGGAGTTCATTGTATAATTTGATTAGATGAACTTAATTATCATGAACTTAGTCTAAAATCTTTACAATATGTCTTGTAGATCAAATGGCCAACGTAGTCCTCAACTTCAACGCGTTCCTAGAGAAAACCAAGCTGAAAGACGATGGCAGCAACTATACGGACTGGGTCCTGAACCTGAGGATCATCCTCATAGCTGCCAAGAAAGATTATGTCCTACAAGCACCGCTAGGTGACGCACCCGTCCCACAGAACCAAGACGTTATGAACGCTTGGCAGACACGTGTTGATGACTACTCCCTCGTTCAGTGCGGCATGCTTTACAGCTTAGAGCCGGGGCTCCAAAAGCGTTTTGAGAGACATGGAGCATATGAGATGTTCGAAGAGCTGAAAATGGTTTTTCAAGCTCATGCCCGGGTCGATAGATATGAAGTCTCCGACAAATTCTTCAGCTGTAAGATGGAGGAAAACAGTTCTGTCAGTGAGCACATACTCACTATGTCTGGGTTACATAACCGCTTGACTCAGCTGGGAGTTAATCTCCCGGATGACGCGGTCATTGACAGAATCCTCCAGTCGCTTCCACCGAGCTACAAGAGCTTTGTGATGAACTTCAATATGCAGGGGATGGAAAAGACCATTCCCGAATTATTTGCAATGCTGAAATCAGCAGAGGTAGAAGTCAAAAAGGAACATCAAGTGTTGATGGTGAATACAACCACTAAGTTCAAGAAAGGAAAGGGTAAGAAGAACTTCAAGAAGGACGGCAAGGGAGTTGCCGCGCCCGGTAAGCAAGCTGCCGGGAAGAAGCCAAAGAATGGACCCAAGCCCGAGACTGAGTGCTTTTATTGCAAGGGAAGTGGTCACCGGAAGCGGAACTGCCCCAAATACTTAGCGGACAAGAAGGCCGGCAAAATGAAAGGTATATGTGATATACATGTAATTGATGTGTACCTTACCAGTATTCGTAGTAGCTCCTGGGTATTTGATACCGGTGCGGTTGCTCACATTTGTAACTCAAAACAAGAGCTGCGGAATAAGCGGAGACTGGCGAAGGACGAGGTGACGATGCGAGTCGGGAATGGTTCCAAGGTCAATGTGATCGCCAACGGCACGCTACCTCTACATTTACCTTCGGGATTAGTTTTAAACCTTAATAATTGTTATTTAGTGCCAGCTTTGAGCATGAACATTGTATCAGGATCTCGTTTAATTCGAGATGGCTACTCATTTAAATCTGAAAATAATGGTTGTTCTATTTATATGAGAGATATGTTTTATGGTCATGCTCCGATGGTGAATGGTTTATTCTTAATGAATCTCGAGCGTAATACTACAAATGTTCATAGTGTGAGTACCAAAAGTTGTAAATTGATAATGATAGTCCCACATACTTGTGGCACTGCCGCCTTGGTCACATAGGTGTCAAACGCATGAAGAAGCTCCATGCTATGGACTTTTAGAGTCTCTTGATTACGAATCATTTGACACGTGCGAACCATGCCTCATGGGTAAAATGACCAAGACTCCGTTCTCAGGAACAATGGAGCGAGCAACCAACTTATTGGAAATTATGCATGCTGATGTGTGCGGTCCAATGAGTGTTGAGGCTCGCGGTGGCTATCGTTATGTTCTCACCCTCACTGATGACTTGAGTAGATATGGGTATGTCTACTTAATGAAACACAAGTCTGAAACCTTTGAAAAGTTCAAGGAATTTCAGAGTGAGGTTGAGAATCAACGTGACAGGAAAATCAAGTTCCTGCGATCAGATCGTGGAGGAGAATACTTGAGTCACGAGTTTGGCACGCACTTAAGAAAATGTGGAATAGTTTCACAACTCACGCCGCCTGGAACACCTCAGCGTAATGGTGTGTCCGAACATCGTAATCGCACTCTATTAGATATGGTGCGATCTATGATGTCTCTTGCCAATTTACCGCTTTCTTTTTGGGGCTATGCTTTAGAGACTGCCGCATTCACTTTAAATAGGGCTCCGTCGAAATCCGTTGAGACGACACCGTATGAATTATGGTTTGGGAAGAAACCTAAGCTGTCGTTTCTAAAAGTTTGGGGATGCGATGCTTATGTCAAGAAACTTCAACCTGAAAAGCTCAAACCCAAGTCGGAAAAATGCGTCTTCATAGGATACCCTAAAGAAACTATTGGGTATACCTTCTACCTCAGACCCGAAGGCAAGATCTTTGTTGCCAAGAATGGATACTTTCTAGAGAAGGAGTTTCTCTCGAAAGAAGTAAGTGGGAGGAAAGTAGACCTTGATGAAGTATTACCTCTTGAACCGGAAAATGGCGCAACTCAAGAAAATGTTCCTGAGGTGCCTGCACCGACTAGAGAGGAAGTTAATGATAATGATCAAGATACTTCTGATCAAGCTCCTACTGAAATTTGAAGGTCCACAAGGACACATTCCACACCAGAGTGGTACGGCAACCCTGTCTTGGAAATCATGTTGTTGGACAACAGTGAACCTTCGAACTATGAAGAAGCGATGGCGGGCCCGGATTCCGACAAATGGCTGGAAGCCATGAAATCCGAGATAGGATCCATGTATGAAAACGAAGTATGGACTTTGACTGACTTGCCTGTTGAGCGGCGAGCCATAGAAAATAAATGGATCTTTAAGAGGAAGACAGACGCGGATGGTAATGTGACCATCTATAAAGCTCGGCTTGTCGCTAAGGGTTATCGACGAGTTCAAGGGGTTGACTACGATGAGACTTTCTCACCGGTAGCATAGCTAAAGTCCGTCCGAATCATGTTAGCAATTGCCGCATTCTATGATTATGAAATATGGCACATGGACGTCAAAACGGCATTCCTTAATGGTTTCCTTAAGGAAGAATTGTATATGATGCAGCCGGAAGGTTTTGTCGATCCTAAGAATGCTGACAAGGTGTGCAAGCTCCAATGCTCGATTTATGGGCTGGTGCAAGCATCTCGGAGTTGGAACATTCGCTTTGATGAGATGATCAAAGCGTTTGGGTTTACGCAGACTTATGGAGAAGCCCGCGTTTACAATAAAGTGAGTGGGAGCTTTGTAGCATTTCTCATATTATATGTAGATGACATACTTTTGATGGGAAATGATATAGAACTCTTGGACAGCATTAAGGCCTACTTGAATAAGAGTTTTTCAATGAAGGACCTTGGAGAAGCTGCATATATATTAGGCATCAAGATCTATAGAGATAGATCAAGATGCCTCATAGGTCTTTCACAAAGCACATACCTTGATAAGATATTGAAGAAATTCAATATGGATCAGTCTAAGAAGGGGTTCTTGCCTGTGTTACAAGGTGTGAAATTGAGCTCAGCTCAATGTCCGACCACGGCAGAAGATATAGAAGAGATGAGTGTCATCCCCTATGCCTCAGCCATAGGTTCTATTATGTATGCCATGCTGTGTACCAGACCTGATGTAAACCTTGCCGTAAGTTTGGTAGGAAGGTACCAAAGTAATCCCGGCAAGGAACACTGGACAGCGGTCAAGAATATCCTGAAGTACCTGAAAAGGACTAAGGAAATGTTTCTCGTCTATGGAGGTGACGAAGAGCTCGTCGTAAAGGGTTACATCGACGCTAGCTTCGACACAGATCTGGATGACTCAAAGTCACAAACCGGATACGTGTATATTTTGAATGGTGGGGCAGTAAGCTGGTGCAGTTGCAAGCAGAGCGTCGTGGCGGGATCTACATGTGAAGCGGAGTACAATGCAGCCTCGGAGGCAGCACATGAAGCAATTTGGGTGAAGGAGTTCATCACCGACCTAGGAGTCATACCCAATGCGTCGGGGCCAATCAAACTCTTCTGTGACAACACTGGAGCTATTGCACTTGCCAAGGAGCCCAGGTTTCACAAGAAGACCAGGCACATCAAGCGTCGCTTCAACTCCATTCGTGAAAATGTTCAAGATGGAGACATAGAAATTTGTAAAGTCCATACAGATCTGAATGTAGCAGATCCGTTGACTAAACCTCTCCCTAGAGCAAAACATGATCAACACCAGAATTCCATGGGTGTTCGATTCATCACAATGTAACTAGATTATTGACTCTAGTGCAAGTGGGAGACTGTTGGAAATATGCCCTAGAGGCAATAATAAAAGCATTATTATTATATTTCCTTGTTCATGATAATTGTCTTTATTCATGCTGTAATTGTGTTATCCGGAAATCGTAATACATGTGTGAATAATAGACACCAACATGTCCCTAGTAAGCCTCTAGTTGACTAGCTCGTTGATCAACAGATAGTCATGGTTTCCTGACTATGGACATTGGATGTCATTGATAACGAGATCACATCATTAGGAGAATGATGTGATGGACAAGACCCAATCCTAAACATAGCACAAGATCGTATAGTTCGTTTGCTAGAGTTTTCCAATGTCAAGTATCTTTTCCTTAGACCATGAGATCGTGTAACTCCTGGATACCGTAGGAGTGCTTTGGGTGTACCAAACGTCACAACGTAACTGGGTGACTATAAAGGTATACTACGGGTATCTCCGAAAGTGTCTGTTGGGTTGACACGGATCAAGACTGGGATTTGTCACTCCGTATGACGGAGAGGTATCACTGGGCCCACTCGGTAATGCATCATCATAATGAGCTCAAAGTGACCAAGTGTCTGGTCACGGGATCATGCATTACGGTACGAGTAAAGTGACTTGCCGGTAACGAGATTGAACAAGGTATTGGGATACCGACGATCGAATCTCGGGCAAGTAACATACCGATTGACAAAGGGAATTGTATACGGGATTGATTGAATCCTCGACATCGTGGTTCATCCGATGAGATCATCGAGGAGCATGTGGGAGCCACCATGGGTATCCAGATCCCGCTGTTGGTTATTGACCGGAGAGCGATCTCGGTCATGTCTACATGTCTCCCGAACCCGTAGGGTCTACACACTTAAGGTTCGGTGACGCTAGGGTTGTAGGGATATGTATATGCAGTAACCCGAATGTTGTTCGGAGTCCCGGATGAGATTCCGGACGTCACGAGGAGTTCCGGAATGGTCCGGAGGTAAAGAATTATATATAGGAAGTGCTATTTCGGGCATCGGGACAAGTTTCGGGGTCACCGGTATTGTACCGGGACCACCGGAAGGGTCCCGGGGGTCCACCGGGTGGGGCCACCTGCCCCGGGGGGCCACATGGGCTGTAGGGGTGTGCGCCTTGGCCTACTTGGGCCAAGGGCACCAGCCCCAAGAGGCCCATGCGCTTAGGGTTCAAGAAGGGAAGAGTCCCAAAGGGGGAAGGCACCTCCTAGGTGCCTTGGGGAGGAGGGATTCCTCCCTTGGCCGCCCCCCTCTAGGAGATTGGATCTCCTAGGGCCGGCGCCCCCCCTTGGCCCTCCTATATATAGTGGGAGATGGAGGACTTCTCACCCCACGCCTTTGGTGCCTCCCTCTCCCTCTCCAACACATCCTCCTCCTCCATAGTGCTTGGCGAAGCCCTGCCGGAGTACTGCAGCTCCACCACCACCACGCCGTCGTGCTGCTGCTGGAGCCATCTTCCTCAACCTCTCCTTCCTCCTTGCTGGATCAAGAAGAAGGAGACGTCACGCTGACCGTACGTGTGTTGAACGCGAAGGTGCCGTCCGTTCGGCGCTAGGATCTCCGGTGATTTGGATCATGTCGAGTACGCCTTCCTCATCCCCGTTCTTTGAACGCTTCCGCGCGTGATCTACAAAGGTATGTAGATGCAATCCGATCACTCGTTGCTAGATGAACTCATAGATGGATCTTGGTGAAACCGTAGGAAATTTTTTGTTTTCTGCAACGTTCCCCAACAGGGGTGTTCGGGATAAATCTGAGCACTCTTTTTCCCATTGTTGGGTCCTTCGAGGGAGGTGCTTAGCGCAACGAACAAGGCAATCAGACTATAATGCTTTATCACTCTCACTTAGCCATAGAAGTCTACAATTTTAAATTTTGGCGAAGCCCCTAGTATTCGGAAGGCCGAATTTGGGGCGCTATACACGCCTAAGCCGGACAAAGCCGACTCCTCGCCCTAAGCGGCATAAGTCTTTAGGGACTCGAGACCTCTCGAACAGCGACCAGCTCTCGCCTTATCATGACAGTCAGTTTTAGCTTTCTCTACTGAGGTGCTTGCCCAGATGAACCGGGGCACAATCGCAGTAGTTCTCCCAGTGCTACCTTAGCCGATATAGCGGAACGTAAGGTACCAAAACATGGGAGCCGGGCAAACCCAACTATTGACCCAAGACATGATTCGGAGTTGATGCATATAATGCTATAAATTCGGGGTGCCGCACTGTCGAAAGTGTTTGGACTTCTCATGCCGTTTTATGGGGTACGCTTAAGCCCCTGGCGTATTGGTCGTACCAGAGTGTACGGGTGCTGAATGTCATGAATGAACATATAAAAAAAGAATAGAGAATGCGGCAATAGTCTAGTGATATGCATTGTTTATTCAAAAAGGTGCGTCGAAGCAGAATGATACAAGTAGTGCGATAAGCAAAAAGTAGGACTATTTGACATGTCCCCTCCAAGGGCAAGCTGAGGAATGGTATTTAAAGCAGGTATTTCACTCGTTATCAGAGACCACCTGGGAGTTCCATGGTGCGACGTAGCTTTCTGCCTCCTTGGTTGTTGTATCGTGTGTCCGGCAATCATACTGCCGGACGGGGTTTCCAGAGAGTAAAGTCCTGAAAGAGAGAAAAAATAACAAAGCGGGAAGCCCCTAGTGCGGTTGAGCCACGTTTTGGGGCGTGCCGTAGTCGTGCCCCCACCTATGCCCATAGTGTTTTCAATGTGTAATTATGTACGCGTGGCACGGATTTCGCCGTTTGGCTGGGACTGGGGTGGGGGCCGCATTGCTATGCGGGCTCGGAACGTGCCAGGCGGTCTTGTTGCAGATTACACCGGGTGCGCTTGACGGTGTCCAGGTGTTTAATCACCGAACTGGTGGATTGCCTGAAGAGGCTGCTTTGTGCTTCTACTACGAGGGACGCAATGTGCTCCTCCGTGCGGAGAGAGCGCTCTGTGTTTCCATTGACTGTGATGACCCCCTGAGGTCCTGGCATCTTGAGCTTGAGGTATGCATAATGCGGTACCGCATTGAATCTCGCAAATGCGGTTCGCCCAAGCAGTGCATGATAGCCACTGCGGAACGGGACTAAATCGAAGATTAACTCCTCGCTTCGGAAGTTATCCGGGGATCCGAAGACCACTTCCAGCGTGACTGAGCCTGTGCAATGGGCCTCTACACCTGGTATGATGCCTTTGAAGGTTATTTTTGTGGGTGTGATCCTTGAGGGGTCTATACCCATCTTGCACACTGTGTCCTGATAAAGTAGGTTCAGGCTGCTGCCGCTGTCCATAAGGACTCGAGTAAGGTGAAATCCGTCGATGATTGGGTCTAGGACCGGTGCGGCGAATCCGCCATGACGGATACTAGTGGGGTGGTCCCTGCGATCGAAGGTGATCAGACAGGAGGACCATGGGTTGAACTTTGGGGCGACTGGCTCCAACGCATATACGTCCCTTAGCGCACGCTTCCGCTCCCTCTTGGGGATGTGGGTTGCTTATATCACGTTCACCGTCCGCACTTGTGGGGGGAACCTCTTCTGTCCTCCGGTGTTCGGCGGCCGGGGCTCCTCCTCGTCATCGCTATGTAACCCCTTATCTTTGTTTTCGGCATTTAACTTGCCGGCCTGCTTGAACACCCAACATTCCCTGTTGGTGTGGTTGGCTGGCTTGTCGGGGGTGTCGTGTATTTGACATGAGCGATCGAGTATACCGTCCAAACTGGACGGGCCCGGAGTGTTTCTTTTGAATGGCTTTTTCCGCTGACCGGGTTTAGAGCCTCTGAATCTGGCATTGACTGCCGTATCCTTGGTATTGTCGCTGTTGATGCGGCGCTTGTGTTTTTTGCGACGTGACCTGGCATTTCTATCCTTGGTATCTGAAGTACCATGGTTCTTTGATATGTTATTGCTTCGAGCCAGCCAGCTGTCCTCTCCCGCGCAAAAGCGGGTCATGAGTGTCGTGAGGGCTGCCATAGATTTTGGCTTTCCCTGGCCAAGGTGCCGGCGAGCCACTCGTCGCGGATGTTGTGCTTAAAAGCTGCTAGGGCCTCTGCATCCGGACAGTCGATGATTTGATTTTTCTTTGTCAGGAACCGTGTCCATAATTGCCTGGCCAATTCCTTTGGCTGCTGAATTATGTGGCTCAAGTCATCGGCATCTGGTGGTTGCACATAAGTGCCCTGGAAGTTGTCGAGGAATGCGGCTTGCAGATCTTCCCAACAGCCAATGGATTCTGCTGGTAGGCTGTTGAGCCAATGCCGAGCTGGTCCTTTGAGTTTGAGTGGGAGGTATTTGATGGCGTGTAGATCGTCACTGCGGGCCATGTGGATGTGCAGGAGGAAGTCCTCGATCCATACCGCAGGATCTGTTGTACCGTCGTATGATTCGATATTTACGGGTTTGAAACCCTCTGGGATTTGGTGATCCATTATTTCGTCTGTGAAGCATAGGGGGTGTGCGGCGCCTCTGTACTGGGCTATATTGCGACGCAACTCAAATGAGTCTTGTCCGCTGTGTTCGGCCCGACCGGATTTACTTTTACTGTATCCGACGTGACGGTTATCGTCTCGCATAGTGGCGCTCCCTCGTGATCCGTAGATCGATCTTGTGTGTTTTGCTTTGTCCTCCAATACGTCTCACAGGTCTAGCATGTTTCCCCATGCCTTGACATTTTTATTTGAGTGGCATCGGGGTGCGGGCTGATCTTTTGGCTGAAATGCCTCTCTGTCACGGCCACGAGGTGGCCGATCAGCCATGTCATACGCTGGAGATGTAGGTTTTAATGCTTCCTCCTCCAGTCGAGGTAGCAACCTGCACCTTGGGTAACTCTTGGAGGGGCGTTCGAGTTCATATTCCTCGTCCGCAAGGACTTCAGTCCATCTGTCAGCTAGCAAATCTTGATCAGCTCGAAGCTGCTGTTGCTTTTTTAAGGCTATTTGCCGTGGCTATAAGCCGGCGCTTGAAGCGCTCTTGCTCGACGGGATCCTCCGGCACGAAAAATTCGTCATCGTCGAGGCTGGCCTCGTCTTCGGAGGGAGGCATGTAATTATCATCCTCCGCCTCTCCATCTGCCGCTCTCTCGGGAGGGCTGGCTTCTCCATCCTCCTGCTCTAAATCTTGCTGGAGGGGCTTGTCGTCATCTTCGGCACTCTCCGGAGTGCTATTATCTCCTGTGCCGGTATCACCACCTTTTGCCTTGGCGAGACTTAGAGCGGAGCCGCTGACGTCGGCGCTTGGGTTGCTTCTTGGAGGGGTCATCCTCCGCTGTCCTGTCGCCATTGCCTTCTTTGGGTGTGTCCACCATATATATATATATCATATGATGAGGTGGTTGTCCAGTGCCCTATGGGCAGTGGTTCTTGTTCGTCTCCTGCATCATCGTCCATACCGTCGATATCTTCGGAGTCGAAGTCGAGCATGTCGGTCAAATTGTTGACAGTGGCTACTAAGTGGGTGGTGGGTGGGCGGCGAATTTCTTTGTCATCCGCATCCCAATCCTGCTGGACATAGTTCGGCCAGGACTCTCCTGACAAGGATAGAGACCTTAATGAGTTCATTATGTCGCCGAAGGGCGAGTGCTGAAAGATATCCGTGGAGGTGAACTCCATGATCGGCGCCCAGTCGGATTCGATAGGCACGGGCGCAGGTGGTTCGGAGTCCGTGGCCGGGGAAGAATCCGACAGTGTGGCGTCACGGCTCTCGTGAAGGGTAAGGTCGATACTCAGCTCGATCGCCACTGAGAATACGAACTCCGTGGCGGGGTCTATCCACCCGTCCATGGATGGCACAATTGGATCCGAATTGAGGGTCGGAGCGGTTGCCGGTGTGGTCTCCTGAACACTGTCCGACGGTAGAGCTAAATCATGCTCATCGTGACCGTGCGGCGCACTCGGCAGGGGCTCGAATCTGTCGAAGATCGAGTCTCCGCGGATGTCGGCCGTGTAGTTTAAGCTTCCAATCCTGACCTGGTGGCCAGGGGCGTAACTCTCGATCTGCTCCAGATGGCCAAGCGAGTTGGCCCGCAGTGCGAAGCCGCCGAATACAAAGATCTGTCCGGGGAGAAAAGTCTCACCCTGGACTGCATCACTATCGATGATCGAAGGATCCATCAAGCCTAACGATGACGACACAGAGGAACTCTCAATGAAAGCACCAATGTCGGTGTCAAAACCGGCGGATCTCGGGTAGGGGGTCCCGAACTGTGCGTCTAGGCGGATGGTAACAGGAGGCAAGGGACACGATGTTTACCCAGGTTCAGGCCCTCTTGATGGAGGTAATACCCTACGTCCTGCTTGATTGTTCTTGATAATATGAGTAGTACAAGAGTTGATTTACCACGAGATCGAAGAGGCTAAACCCTAGAAGCTAGCCTATGGTATGATTGTGTGTTGTTGGTCCTATGGACTAAACCCTCCGGTTTATATAGACACCGGAGGGGGCTAGGGTTACACAGAGTCAGTTACAAGGAAGGAGATCTACATATCTGTATTGCCAAGCTTGCCTTCCATGCCAAGGAGAGTCCCATCCGGACACGGGACGAAGTCTTCAATCTTGTATCTTCATAGTCCAACAGTCCGGCCAAAGGATATAATCCGGCTGTCCGGATGCCTCCTAATCCAGGACTCCCTCAGGTATATTTACTTAATGAAGCATAAGTCTGAAATGTTTAAAAAGTTCAAGCAATTTCAGAGTTAAGTTGAGAATCATCGTAACAAGAAGATCAAGTTCCTTCGATCTGATCAAAGGGAAAGTATCTGAGTTATGAGTTTGGCAATCACTAAAGACAAGGTGGAATCGTTTCACAGTTGACGCCGCCTAGAACACCATAGCATGATGGTGTGTCCGAACGCCGTAATCGAACCTTATTAAATATGGTGTATGATGTCTCTTACCAATCTATCGCTATTTTTGGGGGGTTATGCATTAAAGACAATTGCATTCACTTTAAATAGGGCACCATCTAAGTCCGTGGAGATGACACCGTATGAACTATGGTTTGGCAAGAAACCAAAGTTGTTGTTTCTTAAGGTTTGGGACTACGATGCTTATGTCGATAGGCTTCGGTCAGAAAAACTCGAACCCAAAGCAGAAAATTGTATCTTCATAGAATAACCAAACAAGACGATTGGGTATACCTTCTATCTCAGATCTGAGGGCAAAGTGCTTGTCACTAAGAACAAGTCCTTTCTCGAGAAAGAGTTTCTCGCGAAAGAATTGAGTGGGAGGAAGATAGAACTTGATGAGGTTGTTGAACCTTCACTTCAACCAGAGAGTAGCGCAGCACAGAAAGATGTTTCTCTAGCAACTACGTCAGTTGAAGAGAAAGCTAATGATGATGATCATGAGGCTTCAGATCAAATTGCTATCAAACCTCGTAGGTCGACAAGGGTGTGTACAACTTCTCAGTGGTAACC
This sequence comes from Triticum urartu, assembly GCF_056163025.1. Classification (NCBI taxonomy): domain Eukaryota; kingdom Viridiplantae; phylum Streptophyta; class Magnoliopsida; order Poales; family Poaceae; genus Triticum; species Triticum urartu. The sequence continues at coordinate 648,811,359 of NC_141874.1, forward strand.
CTGTCTTAAAGGTCATGTTGTTGGACAACGATGAACCTATGAGCTATGAAGAAGCGATGGTGGGCCCGGATTCCAACAAATGGCTGGAAGCCATGAAATCCGAGATAGGATCCATGTATGAGAACAAAGTATGGACTTTGGTGGACTTGCCCGATGAACGGCAATCCATTGAGAATAAATGGATCTTTAAGAAGAAGACAAACGCTGATGGTAATGTCACCATTTGTGAAGCTCGACTTGTCTCAAAGAAGTTTCCGACAAGTTCAAGGAGTTGACTATGATGAGACTCTCTCAATCATAGCGATGTTGAAGTCTGTTAGAACTATGTTAGCAGTTGCTGCATTTTCATTTATGAAATCAGGCAGATGGCTGTCAAAACAAAGTCTCCTTGACGGTATCCGTGAGGAAAGGTTGTATGTGATACTACCAAAAGGTTTTTGTCAATTCTAAGGATGCTAAAAGGTATGCAAACTCCAGTGATCCTTCTATGGACTGGAACAAGCATCTCGGAGTTGGAACATACGCTTTGATGAGGCGATCAAAGCAATTGGGTTTATACAAAGTTTGCAAGAAACTTGTATTTGCAAGAAAGTGAGTGGGAGCACTATAACATTTCTGATAGGTATATATGGATGACATTTTGTTGATCGAAAATGATGTAGAATTTCTAGAAAGCATAAAGGGTTGTTTGAATGGAGTTTTTCAAAGGAAGACCTGTGTAAAACTGCTTACATGTTGGGTGTCAAGATCTATAGAGATAGACCAAGACGCCTGATAAGACTTTCACAGAGCACATACCTTGACATGATCTTGAAGAAGTTCAAGATGGATCAGTCAAAGAAGGAGTTCTTGCCTGAGTTGTGAGGTGTGAAGTTAAGACTTGAAGCTCGACCACGACAGAAGAAAGAGAAAGGACGAAAGTCGTCCCCTGTGCCTTAGCCATAGTCTCTATATGATATGCCATGCTGTGTACCGCGATGTGCTTTGCCACGTGTATGGCAAGGGGGTACAAGAGTGATCCACGAGCGGATCATTGGATAGCGGTCAAGATTGTCCTTAGGAATAAGGAAATGTTTCTTGGTTATGGAGGTGATAAAGAGTTCGGCGTAAAGGGTTACGTCGATGCAAGCTTTAACACCTATCCAGATGACTCTGAGTAGTAAACCGGATACGTATAGTAGAGCAACCATTTGGAATAGCTCCAATTGGAGCATAGTAGCAACATCTACAATATGAAATCGAGATTTGCGAAGAACACACGGACCTGAATGTTGCAGACCCGTTGACTGACACTTCTCTTGTAAGCATAACATGATCAAACCCTAGAACTCATTGAGTGTTAATCACATGGTGATGTGAACTAGATTATTGACTCTAGTAAACTCTTGGGTGTTAATCACATGGCGATGTGAACTATATTATTGACTCTAGTAAACTCTTTGGGTGTTAGTCACTTGGCGATGTGAACTATGAGTGTTAATCACATAATGATGTTAACTAGATTATTGACTCTAGTGCAAGTGGGAGACGGTTGGAAATATGCCCTAGAGGCAATAGTAAAATGGTTATTATTATATTTCCTTGTTCATGATAATTGTTTATTGTTCATGCTATAATTGTATTAACCGGAAACCGTAATACATGTGTGAATACATAGATCGTAATATGTCCCTAGTAAGCCTCTAGTTGACTAGCTCGTTGATCAATAGATGGTCATGGTTTCCTTACCATGGACATTGGATGTCATTGATAACGGGATCACATCATTAGGAGAATGATGTGATGGACAAGACCCAATCTTAAGCGTAGCACAAGATCATGTTGTTCGTTTGCTAAAGCTTTTCTAATGTTAAGTATCATTTCCTTAGACCATGAGATTGTGCAACTCCCGGATACCTTAGGAATGATTTGGGTGTACCAAACGTCACAATGTAACTGGGTGGCTATAAAGGTGCACTACAGGTATCTTCGAAAGTGTCTGTTGGGTTGGCACTAATCGAGACTGGGATTTGTCACTCTGTATGACGGAGAGGTATCTCTAGGCCCACTCGGTAATGCATCATCATCATAATGAGCTCAATGTGATTAAGGAGTTAGCCACGAGATCATGCGTTACGAAACGAGTAAAGAGACTTGCCGGTAACGAGATTGAACGAGGTATGGGGATACCGGCGATCGAATCTCGGGCAAGTAACATACCGATAGGCACAGGGAATTGCATACGGGATTGATTGAATCCTTGACATCGTGGTTCATCCGATGAGATCATCGTGGAACATGTAGGAGCCAACATGGGTATCCAGATCCCGCTATTGGTAATTGGCCGGAGAGATGTCTCGGTCATGTCTACATGGTTCCCGAACCCGTAGGGTCTACACACTTAAGGTTCGGTGACGCTAGAGTTGTTGTGGGATATAGTATGTGGTTACCGAAGGTTGTTCGGAGTCCCAGATGAGATCCCGGACGTCACGAGGAGTTCCGGAATGGTCCGGAGGTGAAGATTTATATATGGGAAGTCCTCATACGGTCACCAAAAGTGTTCGGGGGTTTGCCGGTATTGTACCGGGACCACCGAAAGGGTTCTGGGGGTCCACCGAGAGGGTTCACCTACCCCGGAGGGCCCTATGGGCTGTATGTGGAGGGGAACCAGCCCCTAAGTGGGTTGGGCGCCATTCCCCCTAGGGCCCATGCGCCTAGGGTTAAGGGGAAACCCTAAAGGGGGCGCCCCCCTTGGCTTGGGGGGCAAGTTTCCCCTCCCTGGTGGCCGCCCTCCCCTAGATGGGATCTGGGAGGGCCGGCCCCCCTCTCCCTTGCCCCTATATACAGTGGGGGTGTGGGAGGGCAGTAGCACCCTTCCCCTGGCGCAACCCCTCCCCCTCTCCTGCACCTCCTCCTCCTTTGTAGCGCTTGGCGAAGCCTGCCGAAGAACCACGTGCTCCATCACCACCACGCTATCGTGCTGTCAGAGTTCTCCCTCAACTTCTCCTCTCCCCTTGCTGGATCAAGAAGGAGGAGACGTCCCATGGCTGTACGTGTGTTGAACACGGAGGCGTCGTTGTTCGGCGCTTAGATCGGAATCGACCGCGATCTGAATCGCTGCGTGTACGACTCCACCAACCGCGTTCTTGTAACGCTTCCGCTTAGCGATCTTCCAGTGTATGAAGATGCACTACCTCTCTCTCATTGCTAGTATCTCCTAGATTGATCTTGGTGACACGTAGGAAAAAATTTGAATTATTGCTACTTTCCCCAACAGGAGGGGATGACATTTGGCGCAGCAAGACGTTCATGTCGACTATAAAGACGTCTGTGACGACTTCGTCAATCTCAAGATGATGTGCCGGCTCAGTCCCTCAGAGATACTCATAAGGATAGGATATACGTGCATTCATTCATAGGGATACGAGCCTATGTAGGGGCGAACCCACGTTATGGTGAGTGGGGGGGGGGCAGGCACCCACTGAAAATTTGAAATTTCAGTAAGATTTGCTAGTGTTTTTGGAAAATTTTGCTTAAAGTATTTGAAGTGGGGCATACTAATTGAGTGGGGGCATATTCTATAGAAATTCAAATAATATATAATAATAATAATAATAATAATAATAAAGCACGCAGGGTTTCTGCCCGTCCGTCGCGCCAATTTGCAAAAAAGCCCATGCATTATCATGAAATCAACCCGCAGTCCAGATTTAAGTCACACCGAACCGTTATTTTACAGTTTTTCAAAAAACCTCATGACTTTTTAGGTATTCCATCCGCGGATCATATTTAAGTCAAACAAATGCTTTTCTAAACCATCCATATCTTTTAAACCGTAACTTTGATTTAAACATGTTATATATGAAATTTGATTAGAAAAATATGTAGGATATGAATATAAGATTATTTTAACATGTTAAGTATTTATAAATATTATTTTGGAAGATATTTAATTCAAACAAATGGTTTTCTAAATTATATGTATCTTTTAAACCGTAACTCCGATTTTAATATGTTATATATGAAATTTGATTAGAAAAATTTGTGAAATCTGTAAATGATGTTAATTTTACCTGTTAAATATTTTTAAAATATTGTTTTGGAAGCAAACTTATAACTATAGCGCACGATCCATTTTTCTTTCATACAGGCGGCGATCCGAATTGCAAATAAACACCCACTATAATCATATAGTAAAAAGAAAACATCATGAACTACACATGCATATCTCTGAATACGTCACAGGGGAAAACAACAGAATTCTCATTGCGAGTGTGGGAGAAAGCGAGAGAGAGGGAGAGGGAGGAGAGAGGGAGAGAGAGACATCTTAGGATTAACCACATTCTAACACGTTTTGGTTTGTGCGAACACTAAGACCACCGCCGGCGAGGGTGAGAAGAAGGATAAGTGGCAACACAAATATGATGCGTCGCTAAAATAAAGAAGATGGACCTATTGTGGTCTTGAGTGATGGTTGTTCGGTTAAGAGTGTGTGTTGTGTTTTTTCTCCCGTTGCAACGCGCGGGCTCTTTTGCTAGTATATATATATAGTGTTGCTATTCATCATCCAGGGTGCAGAATAAGTTATTCTTCACCCGAGGTAATCTTACGATCACTTCATAAACAAATTACGTTTGAAATACAAATAGTTACATTCATATTGATTCACTACATAAAATTTGGTATAAGAAAACAAAAAAATAGATTATAAGACCAAAAATATCGCATTTTTATGTATGTTTTTATGTTCGTAACTTTACATAACATAAAATATTTTTTACGGCAATTATATATTTTCTTACATTCTCTTTTTATGTATGAAATAGGAAAAAATTTATGAAACCTAAAAGTACAGTGCATTGACGTCAAAATAGAGAGGGGATGAAGAATAACTATTCTTCACCCAGGGTGACGAATAGCGCGACCCTATATATGTAGCATACTTGCATATAGTAGCATTATCTGGACTGTTGAATGAGCCTGATTAGTAGGTGTAGGGCATTGAATGAGGTGGAGTGCGAGCTGTGGAAAAAGATGTATTCCCACGAGCATTGTACATTGAGGACACAGGTCGAGCTGTACGCGTACACAGGTTCCTATATTTGACAGCAGTTGGGCCTGCATGCAGGCAACGGACCTGACGGACCAGTACCGACGGTCCTGGTATGATGCTGTAACTAGACCATGGTCCAGAATTTCTTGTTCCCACACATAAAAAAACCAGGAGACTGTTCTTCATCTATATGCCCCTCGGTCTTTTTCGTTTTGCATACGTTCTTAACTTCTGAATCTATTTGTGCTTATATATGCATACTTCCAGAACACAACTAATCCTAAATTTGCTCCGTGCGATTGTTCAGAGAAGATGATTTTTGTACTAGAAGATGATGTATAATTTACTGATTTTTTTTCTTCAGAAAAGATGATTCTTTTTTTTGTATATAGAAGATGATGTATACATTTGTGAGATATTTTGTGCAAAGAAGATAGGAATTACTACACTTTTGTATATTCAGAACTTCAGATCGAGATTTTGTAGTTTGGACAATTGACATGATTTTTTTGGTTGATCTATACTTACCATAATGCTCAACTCTGTTTCAGTTTGATAGTGAACTTCTTGAAGCATTAGTTTGGAACCTCGCCGTGGCGCCTCCCCCGTCTCTCCAAGCTCCATGTCCACCTCCTGACTCCATTGTGTAATTTCTAATTATCTTCCAAGGAGAAGTGTTTTTTTAACCCATTGGTTGAACCGAGCACGTAAATTAATGCATTTTGTTAGTGATTCATTCATACGTGGAAACAGAAGATGATGAAATATTTTTTTATCAAGGAATCAAAAGTCCTTTCAAGTGAACGAAGATCAGCTTGCATGCAACTTGTTTATTAAACATGGAAGGAAGTTCAAAGATAACAAAAGGTACGGAGTACTGAGTAATGGCTAAAATTTTGTGATTTTCTTTTCTTTTGCTTGGCTCGCCCAGCTTTTTTCTTTCAAGCTCCGCCCTTGGTCATTTGGTCTATTTATCAGGTTAACAACCATTTCCAAAGCATATTGCTGGGAGGTGTGTTGCTTAGAGATGAACAAGTAGTAAGATTCAGATGGGTGTCCACAGAATTCGTTAGGTGACAGGGGAGTGGCAACGAGAGTCCAAGAACCATACTTACAGGGAAGTATTGAAAGTTATGGTGTGACATAATCATGTGTTTCTGTCGTAGGCATCTTGGAGTACCAGTGCCAGAATTAGCTTTTGCCTTGCAGGTCAGTGTCGGGCTATGAAGGTAGCCATAACGAATACGCTTCCACGTCCCAACTCCACGCCCACTCCATCCCACCCCGGTTCGGCGGCCCAGGTGCTACAGTGTGACGCACCAGGAAATATAAGGCCAACGCAGACCGTAGTGCACTAAAGTAGCTAGGCCTAATAAATCACAACAGACAACCAGCGCTACAATGTAGATTATTGAATGAGCAACCGCAATACGTCGCTGAATACTTGAACGCGCATGCATCTCGAGGAGGACCAACAGCTGAGATAATAGTACTATCTAGTAGTACGAGCCATATTGAATTTTCACATATATATACATACATATATATACATACATATATATATAGAGAGAGAGTAACACTATTATGATCCTGGGATCAGAATAGTTATTTGGATCACAATCAGCCCTATACAAGGCCTGATGGGACTTTCCTGATCTGTGAAAGCAAAAAACAGAGCAACCCGACCGGCCCACTATCACATCCTGGACCGACGCATAATCTACCCACGATCTTCCTTGTCTTCTCCAATCTCTCGATTCCTCCCATCTCCGAAACACCAGCGCCGCCATTGGCCTCCTCCGGAAGACTCGCCGCCCGCCGCCGCGGGGCCTCCTCCCGCAGAACCCGCCGCTGCCGCCTGCCTCCTCCCGCAGAACCCGCTGCCACCGCGGGCCTCCTCCCGCAGACCTCGTCGTTGTCGCGTGCCTCCTCCCGCAGAACCCGCCACCGCCGCGGCCTCCTCCCGCAGACCCCACCGCCGCCGCGAGGTTCATCCCGCAAACCTGCCGCCACCGCGAGCTTCCTCCCGCAACCCCGTCGACGACCTCCTCCCACAACCCCGTCGATGACCTCCTCCCGCATCCCCGTTGCCGGCAACGCCAATGTGCGTCCCTGCTGGATCCACCCGATCCAGTGCCGCCGCCAGCCGCCATTAACCCCGCCAGGCTACGACACCAGTGCCATCCACCCCGCTAGCCACTGTCCCCGCCTTACACCCGCGACCCCGCGCTCGGCCAGCGTTGTTCCTCGTTTGCAGACCTCTGACTCACCATGGACGGTTTCCCCTCCTATGCTCGAACTTCTTCTCCAACCGCCGTCGTGCCATCCTGATGTTCGTTGGTGAAGCCCCGCAGGCATCGTGCTCTGGATGTCATTGACGTTCTTCACAAAAAGGTGACTGTTCCCTGTAGATTTTGCGAAACCACCATTTTCTTCTGTAATAAGTATGGCTGCAGTCCAATGTGTTGACTGTTAGCAGGCCAATTGTGTTCATTGATCGAAAATTGTAGAAATTGTAGGAGCTCGGATGCAATTCCTTGTGATGCGATCTCATACAACAAGGTGAGAGTTACCTGGGGTTACTCAGCTCCTTCTGTCGGTTCACAAAAACACATATCTTGCTTTCATCCAACTTGTTGCAAGAAGTTGTTGCTTTTGTAAGGTTGCCTAGGAAAAGCTATTTGTCTTTGAATGCTAGCAGCAGCAGACTGCACCACCCGGCGATGGAGTCGAACAAGCAGAAGTAGATCGTGAACGAACCCGTGGAGGTGGAGAGGCTGTTTTTTGGTCGTTTGATATTCATCTGAGAGCAGTAGTGTTGCTTGCTAGCTTCCCAATGGAGCTTCAAGGATTGCAGAGAACTCGAGTCCGATAAAAGAAGTATGATACTTGCAGGCAAGCTATAGTACATAAAAAATGTGTTTGTATTTATGCCTGAATAGAAATAAGTGAATTGATGTCAGCCAAAAAATGTGGATTTGTTGTGCGTGTGTGTGTGCGTACTACACTGAATTGAAAAAGACTATTTTCTGTAATGTAGATCAAAGAAAGAACATAGAAATTTTAAAAATGTGGATATACACATTTTCTATGTATGAGCAAAAAAAAGAAAAATGCATAGTTTTTTTCTTCTTTATTTTCATCTTTTTGATTGTGTGCTCTCCATGTGATTTTAAAAAATGTCCACAACGAAAGAAAATGTGCCCTCTTCCCTGTGTGGTCTGCACATTTGGTTGCTCCAGAAAAAAAGTGAGTGAAGTTCAAGTATTACTATTGCTGAAAAAAGTTCAAGAAAAAAGAACGAGGTGTTCCCAAAGTCTGGTGCATTTGTCAACAGTAGAAGTTCATAAAATAATATGCTCAAGAGGAATGATAAAAAAGATATTAGTTGATATGACAACCCCTTCGAGTCCAGAAATGAAAATCAGCGAAGTTCAACAAAAAAACCACTAATCCTAGAGTTCAAAAAATAAAAATAAAAGTTTAAAACAAACTACGAAACATTCATGACATACGTATAGAAGTTCAGAGGGAGCTACGAGAGAAATTCAGAGAATAAAAAACTATGTAGGCACAAAAAAGAACAAACTTGTTTATTTCATGTAACAAATTCATTTGGATTTAAAAGTCGCGACTCAAGAGACGGGATGTGCAGAGAAGAAAAATCCACAGTGTAGACTTGAGTAATTCATGGCGGAAAAACCAATAAAAACCAAGAAGTTTAAATTAAATTAACATACCAGTTCAAGAACTCCATAGAAAACTAGGAAGTTCAAATTTAAAAAATGGTGAAGTTCGATGTCTATAAAAAATTTGATTTTTTCACATTATTAAAAAATAAAACCAAGAAGTTCAAAAAAAACTCGACTTTCCTCGTTACTTAACAATAAAACTAAGAAGTTCAAATTAAAAATAGGAAACACAATTTTTTTTAAAAAGATTTTCCCCATTTTTTAGAAAAACTAGAAGTTCAAACTTCGCGAGAAAAAACTATCAACACGGGAAATTTGCATGTTTTCAACAGCTTTCCAACGGTATATCATTTGCTTAATTCCGGTAAGTGGTTGGGGAGTTAGGGGAAAAAACAACATTGAAAAAAATAGATAGAAGTTCAACCTCTTCACGCAGTGCATTTTGAGAGACTTTGTTTTTGCGATGAAGGCAGAACGCATGATCTCAGAAGTTCAGATTGATAACCGCCAGAAGTTCACGTACTAGATGGTGTGCATTTTGTATTAAAAAAGAATGAAAAAGCAAAGGCTAAAAGTTTTGTTGCTAGAAGTTCAAGTGCTCGGCCCGAGATAGTTCAAAAATTCTTATGAGAGAGGTTGAACAAAAATACGTGACAGAAATTCAAGGTGAAAACAATGAGAAGTTCAAGTACTGCAAGGAATGCATTTCAGGTGAGAATAAAAGTATAGAAAAATAAAAGCTTAAAAGGTTTGTTGAAAAGAAGTTCAAGTGCTTTGTCCGGGGAAGTTCAAAAATTCTTGCGAGAGAGGTTCACCTTGTATTTCCATGTTCGATTTCTTCCATATAAAAATCGAATACAATTCTTTACTCAAAATATAAAAAGGTGAAGTTCAAATTGAAATAACAGAGAAGTTCGGAGTTTATTAAAACCTATGGTTTACCTGTTCAAAAAATAAAAAACACACCGCCATTTTTTGCACTTTTAAAAACAACTCATAAACGAAAAAATGGTTGCTAGAAGTTCAAGTGCTCGGCGAGCAAAAGTTCAAAAAATTCTTATGAGAGAGGTTAACCGTGTATTTAGATGTCCAAAAATACATAAAAAATATGTTGTTTTTTGTGTTTTAATATAATTCTCTCAAATCAGAGAGAAGTTCAAAATGATAACAACCGGAAGTTCACGTATTACATGGTGTGTATTTCATATAAGAAAAATACAATAAGGTGAAACAGAGTGAAGTTCAAACAGACATGCCCCAGAAGTTCAACTACTTCGTGCAGTGCAAAAAATAGCACGTCAAAAACAGAGTGAAGTTCAAATAAACATGCCCTAGAAGTTCAACTACTTCACGCAGTGCATTTCCGTTCACGATGAACGCAGAAATCATGATCTCGCCATTTTCTAATTTACCTCAAAACCACAAAAATATCATTTGTGTAAGTTTCAATTTCTCGGTCAGAGAAAGTTAAAAAAAATTATTGTGAGAGGGGTTTGTACAAAAGGAGTAGCATTTGTGTAACACTAACGAATGGATGAGAAAATTACAAACGAAAATACGTCACACAAGTTCAACGTGAAAACAGCATGAAGTTCAACTACTACGCTGAATGAATTTCAGATGAAAAACTTTTAAAATCATCGCGGGTGTGAAAAGATGATCAACACGGGAAACTTGCGTGCTTACAGCAGCTTTCCATCGGTATATCACCTGCTCAATTCCGGTGAATGGATGGAGAGTTATGAGCAGTGGATGGAGACCTACGAGCAAAAAAAGCACGTGATAAACAGAGTGAAGTTCAGGTACATGCGCCGAGAATTTCAGATTCTTCACGCGGTGCATTTTTGAAGAATCTGTTTCGCGATAAAGGCAGAACGCATGATACCGCCGTTTTCGAAATTACTTGAAAACGGCTAGGAATCATAGAAAACCATCAACATGAAAAAGTTTCACATTTTCCGTAGCTTTTCAGCGGTATATTATTTGCCCCATTCCGATAAATTTTGTAGAAATTACGGTGAAAATACGTTTTTCGCCATTTTCGAAACTGACTTAAAACCGTAAAGAATTGGGAGAAACAATACATACCAAAAAGTTTCGCATTTGCTCAAGCTTTCCAACGCCATATCATTTGCTGCATTCAGACGCACGGTTAAAAAATTAGCTCGAAAATACGAACTCGGTAGGACTTGGACCATTTTATAAATTACTCTTAAACCATTCAAAATTAGAAAAAAACTTTCAAGATGAAAAAGTAGTGCATTTTCATAAGCTTTCCAACGCCGTATCATATGCCTCCATTGGATTAGCCGTTTAGAAATGACATCGAAAAAACGAACTCAGCTGTTCGATTTACGAAATTTTACATTTTTTCAAATTACTCTTTAACCATAGAGAATTAGAGAAAACTTTAAACATGTGGAAGGAGAGGTTTTGCAGCAGCTTCCCAATGCCATATTATATGCCTCATTCCGATAAATGGTTTAAAAATGCGATCGAAAATACGATTCACGTTTTTTGTGCGAAGAAAAAATGGTTTTTAAAACTACTCTTAAACCGCTTATATTTTGCCAAAAATTTAAGTTGGGTCATGATATTGGTGTCCATAGCTTTCCAACGGTATATCGCAAGCCTCATTTGGATAATGTTGGCAGAAGTTCAACCTAGTTCACAGGGAAATTCAACGTACTACGAGCAGGGCAGGTCAGGTTGTGATCAAAATATTATTCTGATTCCATGATCAAAATAGTATATATATATATATACACACACTTTGGCCCCGGACGTGACAGGAGAGCAAACCAACCAACGCCCCGAATCGTTCGGACCTTCGGGCACGTAGTCGGCACTCTGTACGTTCTCCTGCGAGAAAGGCGCACCTCTCTTCCCCTCCTACCAGCGGCTCACTCCTCACGCTCACACAGATCCAGAGATCCTACACCCGATCGAGGGACTGGGATCCAGTGACACAAGCGTGCCCAACCCTTCAGCGTTGTCCCGTACACCTCCCCGAACATGTATCTCGACCTGGTGCGTGTGCAATGCACGTGACCAGTACTGGATTGAAATGAAAAGCTTAAAAGAAGCAGGAATATCTGAGAGTAGTATATGGTCAATTTGCGTACACAGATCTAAGCCGTCATACGGAGAGGAGACTGCATAAGGTAGGCATGAACCAAAGCTACCTAGCTAGGCTATGCTCGCACGTGCCTGAATTGGTGTGCAACGTACCGCTATTCTAGTCAGCTAGTGATTCGCCGGTGGCAGGTTAATTTTTACAGCCACGCTACAATGCAACATGGCAGGTAGACATGATGGTACATATACATGGGTAGCCAGCTAGCAAGGCTGGTCTGATCGGCTGATCGCCATGAGTGACGCATGTCTGTTCATCGGGTAGCTGCTGGTTGTTGCCCAAAAAGAAAAAAGAAAGGAAGGCCTAATGGACAGGCAAGGAGGTAATAGCACCCCAGGTCCTTATACTTGCATGTCAGGTGATGGTTTAGTTCTTGTAGTTGTAAAAGTAGATTATTTCATCCCTGAATTTGCAATGGAGGTGCAAATTTAATCCTAGACCAATCATAGCTCGTCAACTAGATGCCAAGTGGCCTGACTGGTCAGCGCGCGGCATTTTGCACTTAGCCCTCTGCCTTCTTGCCTTATCAACCCGCAGTACCCCGTGGGCATGCTGTATTGAAATAATCTGCGCCACCGCCACGATCAGGCCCGTGATCCGCTTCCTCAGCCTCCGGTACATCGCGCGATGGCGCCGCCTCTGCCGCCCGGATGCGCCACCATCCTGCTGAACTTGGACACCGTGGTATGGATATCGTCGAAGCACCGGTTGCACCTCTGGTCCATCTGCATCCATCCAACAAGCTCTGCCATAAGTTTTTTTACCATGGTAATAACAGTCTGAAGTTGAGATGAAATTCAACAGCTCGCTCACCAGCTGCAGCATTTTCAGGAGATCGTTCCTCACCCTCTGAGCCTCCATCCACCTCCCGCCGTCGGCTGAGTGCTCCTCGGAGGGCAGCATCAGGTGGTTGGAGCTCACCGACGACGGCGTCCTCGCCGAGCAGCTCGACGAGAGCAGCAGGCTCGCGTCGCTGCCACTGTCGCTGATTGAATCATCAGCAGGCAGCCGGCGAACCCATTCAACAGCTCCTGGGCAATGTGCGCATATCCCGACCGCGGCAGCACCTGCGAGAAGTGCGGAGGCCTCGAGTACATCTGTGGGTACACATGCCGGAGCTCGTAGTCGCCGGCACCGACATCGCCGTAAGGAGGCAGATGGAACTGGCCGGCGCCGGCGTGAGCCCTGACGGCCTGAGGCTGCTGGTAGCCAAAGCCTTCGCTGTTTACATGGGTCAGGCCGGAGCAGCTCACCTCCGAGGACTGCTCCGGCATGCTCGCCATGGTGACCGAGGAAGACTGGGCACCTAGCCTGAGTGCACGGTACTGCAGCTCTCGCCGGCGACGACGTACGCGTCGTCGTTCATCTCGTCCGTGGACATGCTCGCTTGGTGGCTGTCCCGCGAAGGAGCGGCAGACCACACGAGCTGGTTCGCCGGCGAAGTGACCATCACGGCGCTGCTGGCCATGAAATGCGCGGCCACCTCTGCGCCGCCGGAGCCGAAGCCCGCATCGTGCGACATGCTTGGGTAGAAGAATGGCGCTTCGGAAGAACCGATCATGCTGCTGCCTCAGAAGAAACAAGTGTTCATGGCATCCAGCCCCAACTGTTGCTGATAGGATGGATTGCTAGACATCTTGAGGCCTAGCTCTGTAGTCGCCAAAGGCCAAATCTTGCACACTAGTACCAGTTTTAAAAGACCTGAAGCAAAGCAGCGGTAGGATACGTGAGCCAAATAATCGGTGACATCAACGCCGCTGCTGAGGACACAGTTAACAGATTGTTCCTTCACAAAGTTGAAGATGCAAGGTGAGCTACTGTGCGCATTGTAGCAGGCAGCAATGCACACGAAATTGCACAGCACTGACCATAGGAGGAGGAAAAAGTTCACCTAATTTGCAGCAAGAACAGAAAAACACCACCTACTTGCTAGCCTTGGCGCAAAAATGCAGCCATCTAAAGCATAGCTGATCTAGAAAAAAGCCACCTAAAGCACACAGTAAAACGGGCTGTTTGTCCTGAAATTTCAAAATGGGGCAGCGCAAGAAAAGCACCGGAATGAATGGAGAAAGGCCAGGGACATCAGTTAGTTACAGTAGCCAATCTCATAAGAAATTGTGCTTATCGAACTGCTCATTCAACATTCGCTTGAGGAACCCTTTTCTTTTTCAACATTCAATATTCAACATGATAACCAACAGCGCAAGCATTAGAGATCTTCCATTCCAAGCCGTACCACACAAAGAGACAATAACGCAAAAACAAGAAGGAAATCATGTTGAAGAACCAAAGTGGGAACATCCGAGGAAGCCCTCCGGAGCTAGGGATCAGTAGTCGAACCTTAAACAATCATGGAGAGAGAAAGCACGACGACGGCCTATGAATCGCCAACCACCCCTCCGTCTCTACCTCAAGTGGCTACTCCCCTACAGAGGTTTCAACCTGGGATATGGCTAGCTAGCGAGGGCGAGTGGGGCAGCAGAGCTTCCCAAGCACCGCAAGAGAGGAGATGATCAGCGAGAGGAGGAAGAAGATGAAGCTGGAGGTAGCATGTGTTGAACGGCGGGTTGATAAGGCAAGAAGGCAGGGGGGCTAAGTGCAAAGTGCCGCGCGCTGACCAGCCAGGCCACTTGGCATCCAGTTGGTGAGTTGTGATTGGTCTAGGATTAAATTTGCACATCCATTGCAAGTTTAGGGATGAAATAATCTATTTTTGCAACTACAAAGACTAAACCATCACCTGACATGCAAGTATAAAGACCTGGGGTGCTATTACCTCACACGCAAGCCAAAAACCATGTCAATGTTTACTCGCGCGCAGAGCAAAGATGCTTCTGCCTTTTCCCATCTCCTTGTTCCGTGGAAGCTTGTACTGCGATTACAGGCACAAAGCTGTCTATCTCTTTTGGCATGGCATCGGTTGTTCCTAACTTGCTACATGCATGTTGGACAAAAGAGCAAATATGCTCGCCATGCCATACTCCACTCTGAAGGCATATAATCTGATCTTATCCCGGACCCGTCTCCTAGCTAGAAAACAAGCAATAGCTACAAGTACTCCCTCTGTCTGGAATTAACTGCCACATAAAGGAGTGTATCTAGAGTTCTAGACAAGCACATGATATGATATGCCTATTGTTTGTGACTTCAGATTGATGGTGAAACAGTAACTCGTGTCGTGGAACTGAAAGAACAACAACGGAAGCTTTTTTTTTTGAAAAGGGAGATTTCTCCGGCCTTCCCATTAGAACGATGCATACGGTCACCTTTATTACTAAGCAAATCAGTTCGACGGAGGTCTTAAAGTCTCAAAAATAAGAATAAAAAGATGCTCACAAAGAGCTAAAGAGTATAAATAAAGCCACAACCGGCTGGCAAAAAAAAGATAGAAAAACTAATTGCCTATCCTATTACATGACCGCCATCCAAACCGGTTGAAAATAGCTCATGCTACCATCTCCCATCGGATAGATCCAGTAACCATACGATCCCTGGCCTCCGCCGGAGTGAGTAGCGACCACATACGGATGAACGCAGTGGCTCAGAAGATAACCTGCAAAAAATGAGTATTTTTTTTTCTGTTAAAGACCAAATCATTTCTGCAATTCCAAATAGCCCATAATAAAGCACATACTCCTACACGAATGTGTCTCGCTGTTTCGTGCGCTATCCCATCAAGCCATGTCCCAAATAACGTGTTGATATTATTCGGAGGAGTAATATTAAGCTTTACATGCCGTTCGATAACCTGGTGGCATATCATACTCAAACACAAATAAATAAGAGAAGCTTTAATCCAAACATTCATTTACTGATCAGATTTGCTAAGTCTAAGTTGACCGAGACTTCGTTAAGTCTCTGTCGATGCTATATTCGTGAAATCTTGATATGTGTAAAATTTTCTTTTTTCTTTCTTTTGCATGTTATGTTACTTGACTGAGACTTGGTTAAATCTCAATCGACTGAGACCAAGCCACATCCTTTACTGATTTCTTCAGAAGAGCGGCGTCCTTCACTAACTTTCTCAAAACAAGCAAGGTTCTTCACCATTAATATGCAGTTATCCATTTCTCCAACTAACTCCATGACACGCATGTCTTCCACTTCATCGGTGTACCATATCTAGGCTAGGTCCTAGATCACTCACTCACTGCCTTACCAGTTGGAGTATAACCAACCGGGAGAAAAAGGGGCATCCATATTCCCTCGATATTGTTCACCAACCTAGCAATGCTGAATTTTTCGTGGCTCTACTGATGCTGCCTCACATTACTCATTTGGTGTGTTTGTGAAGCATCTGATTCCAGGATGAATACTGAATCTGGTGAGTATTGCCAGTCCTAGTGGAATTATGCATACCATGAACAAGCAAATAAAGAAACAGTAGCCGACCAAGAAAAAAGAGCCTGGGGTCCAGAGATGGCCTCGAAATTAGGGTGAATGCATGTCTGTCATGTTATCACATTCGATCGACATCTGGTCCTTAATTTCATAGCTAACTCAAGGACCTATGACTGAGACAGCGAGGGCAATAAAATGCTGATCTAGCGAGCTGATGGTGAGACGGAGAGGTGCGGAGGAGGCGAAGAACCGTCTTGGCTGCAGAAGCAAGCAAGAATCCTACCACTTGGCGTGAGCACTTTGAGCCCTACTAATTAACAGTGGCCCCTGAACAAACCAGGAGGCGCTGCACCAACCAAAGTATATATGTGACCGGCACACTGATGATGGAGTGTCGGTTTGCGTCAACTTTGGAAACGAAAATCCCACATCTACGTGCACTAACGAAAAGTTTTACGTAAACTGCCAAACAAGATGTAGCATTGCTCCTTTGGAAACCAGGAACGGCAGGCGAAAGCATACCGGTGATGAACAAGAAAGAGATGTGCACTCTGCATTGCAATAACAAACAAACAAACAAACAAAGATAATTTCAGCGGATTTGCTCATACAGCGTTTGAAAGTTCTCGATCGTGTAACTGATGTAAACTGTACATGACCAACTCTGCGTTTGCACTTGGCTTGAACCGAGACGCAAAGGCAACGGGACGGGACAGGGAAAGCAGGAGCGAAGATCGGCGCGGTAGCTAAGCTAGCTAGCTAGCGGTTCGTGCGCCACCCGCACGGCGTCGCGTTCTGGCTAGCCAAGGGGCATGGCATGATGACGATGTACGACGCGTGCCCGCCTTGATTGCTCGATGCATGGCGACGGTGGCCACCTAACCTAACCGACCACGTGAGTGAGTGCGCGACGCCGACGTTCAGCTGTGCTCGACGAAGGACTGACCCAATCAATGTACGCCCGTCGTGTACACTCCTGATACGATGCATGCTGGTGCGCAGGCCCGGCTACTACGTAGGAGTACGTACTCCTACTTGGCTAGCCGGCGGCATTTATACACACCTTCGGCTTCAGAGACGCATGCTAGTGCATTTTCGTTGCGAGATCGTTTTCACGGACGGGCCTCTCCGCTGGCTGCCTGGCCGGACCAGGTCAGTGAAGGAGAGGCAGGGAAAACGGAAAACCGTCGCGTCACACGAACAGCGCCGTGCCGCGCGGCACGCACGCACGACGACTGGGGGAGCCGGCGGCAAACCGAGGTAGCAGGAGGGGTACGTACAGATGGATGGTGGTTCGGCCACGCGCTGTGAAAGGTGACCTGTTCGCTGGCGCCTGGGTACCAGCGCCTCCCGAGTTTCGCCGATCACCAACCAGCGGAGAGGTAGTACTAAGGCTAACTCCAATGTCTGACCCAAAAGGACGTCTGTTTTATTCAGATTTCGTTCATTTGGGTGTGGCAATGATCCTATACGAATCAAAGTGTTCTCGCCTTGGCTATATGATCCTGTGCAAATGCTCTTCCTTCTATTTTATGCTTCGGCCTTTTTGGTGAGCTAGTCGATGAAACATAATGGCTCTTGCGAAATGTCGAGCTCGTCCTCATCTTCACAATGCAAGTCATCATCTTCATGCCACGAGTTGCCATGGTCGTCCTCACTGGCATCATCATGGTCGCCGAATTGAGAGTCATGGTAGGTAGCACGACCATCCTGGGTCCTGGCTTTGGGTCGCGCCGGGATCAAAAGGTTGCTTATGGCCATCGACGTGGAACACCTCACCACGGCCCTCGAAGACGATGTTTTGCATGAACGAGGAGTAGTACGGGTCGTCGACCATGGGCGTCTGCGTCGGCGGTGGCATATCGCCGAACAGCTTGCGGGCGCCGGCAATGGTAGCCGACTCGAACGACCGGGGCTGCTTCCTTTGTGAGCCGTCTTCACAATGGCCAGCGCCACTGTACCCCGACATGATGTTGAGGTCGATGACAGCCGCGGGCGTAGTCGGTTCGACCACCACGCAGTCCGACGACGTAGAGAATCACGTTTTCCCATGGTCGTGCGGCGGCGGAGCACGAAAATCCGGCGTGCCGTGTGACACGGACGAGCTTGGGGAACGGTGCTGCGGCGGTCGATGAGCCGACGAGCCTGTGCTGGACGCGACCATGGCAGTGGCCGGGAGAATGGCCAGTGTGGGGCCGGCCATACCACCCATCATGAGGAGGCGTGCGCCTTGGAGACGATGGACTCCTTGTCGTCGGTCTCGGCCTGGTGCTACATCACACGCCACAGGGCACACTCGGATGCGTACTGCGCGGCGGCCTTCTTCTCCATTTCAACGGCTCGCCGGTCCCTCCTCTTGGCCGATTCCCTGTCGAGCTTGACGGCGGACGCTAGCGAGAGCTCCGATCGCGGCTTCTTCGTCACGGGCTTCTTCTTCTTCGCCACGGCCTTCTTCGCGACAAGCGGTGGGTCTCCAGGATTCGCGTCGTCGGCCATGGTGGACGGAGAGAGGGGAATGCCGGGGGCGCGGGAGAGTGGAGGGCGGGGCACGGGAGAGTGAAGGGCGGGGCGCGAAAGGTTTTGGAGGAAAAGAAGGGAAAGTGGCCGGTTGTGCCATTGACGGACGGGCCAGGGAAGGACAAGGGGGCACATTCTGCCCGTCCCCGCCTATCCGCTCGGCCCCGAACTCGACTCAAACTTGAGCCGGAAATAGGTTGAAAGCGGACAGAAAACAGACGAACGCTGGCGGAGAGGATGGGTCGCGCATTGGAGTCGGCCTAATGCCACCACCTCTATACGCGTAGGGAGGTGAGCCAATCAACTCGGCGGTCAGCCAGTTTACCTTGCCACTGGCCTATCCCTGTTGCCTGCGGATCCAGCTTGCCTGCTCCCTTTCCATGCTCCCATTCGTGCTCCCACTTCATCCTACGGATGTCTTTTTCTTCTTTTTCTTTCTAATCTAATCATCTTCCCCCCGTTTTGATTTTAAGAGAGTAGCGCCGGGCTTTATTTTGTTTTAATCAAATCAAGCCACGTACGCGGGAGTACGGATGAGAGCACGCGCGGGGAGTAGGCAAGTCCCGTCCGTTGCCTGCCGCTGGGTGCGCGGAATAGTCGCCTGCGCAACGGATACGCACAAAGTACTGTACATTGGTGGCACGCAGGTTAAGCTGAGCAGCGGCGGAGGCCTTTGCCTTTGGTCGACCTTCCGTGCGTGCTCGGCTGCACACGGCGATGACCATAGCAAGTGGTATACGCACCCTGCGTCATCGTTTCTTCGTTCCGAACAAGCAGCATATTTTTCACATGCCCGTTTTTCCTCCGATAACTGGCAAAATCGATAATCGATTATGTTTTCCATATATTTTTCACTACTAGCCATGAAAGAATGGCCTTTGGAGTGTGAGTGTGACTGTGTGAGTGTGAGTAGCATCACTGGTCCAACGCCAGCAGGAATTCCCAGGCGTCGCGTGATGGGACGGCCACGGCGTGAACCTTGGTGCAAGCTCACACCGTACCCTGTTGTTCTCCACTCACGGAGTCTTGCTTGCAGCGACCACGACACCACGGAAAAGCCAGTAGCCGGGTCAAACACCGGTGTGCTCGATCCGTTTCATAAGCGGTTACCTTTTCCCGTGTCGTTGAAACATTCTACTGGTATGAATACTGTATAGTACCGATGCCAGTTCGTGTTTTTTTGCCGAGCCACAGGCATGGAGTAGGACTATGGCTTCAGCAGCAGTTAGAATAGAAGAGGAGGATCGATGATGAAAATCGCAGGCGTCCGGTCCAACCATGATCCGATCCGATGGGCCATCCCGTGCCGCCACGCACGTGAGGCAGCCCCGCCTCGTCCGGCCGGCCCCACGTCCCCCTGAATCTCTCCCCGACCCCACCCTCCCGCTACCGCCACACGGAGGAGCACACGCGTGCTGCAGGGGCAAGGGAGGGCCCACGTGTCATCCCTTGTTCCCTCCCGGCTCCACCAGCTGCCGGGTGGACCAAGCAGTTCACCCCCGCGATCCGCCTCGGCCCGCGCGCCCCCGCAGCTTCTTTCTTTCCGCAGGCGGGCGAGGCCGGTACGCCGGCGATTAGCAAGAGCGAGCCGATTAAACTAAGAATAAACCCGGATTAGGCGTGCGTTAACTATCCTGCTAATCCCAGCACAAGTTAGTCAATATCGCCCACGCCACCGAGGTTCGTGGCCACTGACCTGACCAGTCGATGCGAATCCAAACATAGGATGGAGAGGGACGGGCTCCACGTGGGCGAGGGCGGCGGCCCATGCCGCAACCACCTCCTGCAGAATCGGCTGCGGTTGCAGAGGCCTCCCTCCCAACTGTTGACAGAGATCCAGGCCCCAACCCAACAAATCCAGCCCCCAAAAAATCTAGTATAAAAAAAAATCTGACTTGAAAGTGAAAAGCTACACAGAACCTGCACAGTGCACAGCAGCAATGGAGCAGGTAATCTTCACGGCTGTACCGCGATTGAAACGACATTCCGAGCCGCTTTATTTGTTGGTTATACGGCCATTTTGCTTGCAGGATTCAATGCAATGCGCAGCACAGTATGGGGAAGGGAATGTGGTGGGAAGCGAGCGAGGCAGACGTGGGCTGGGCTACAGGGGGAGCAAAGTACAGCGGCCCTTTTTGCTGCTCCTGCATTCTTGTTGCTATTTTGTTGCTTATGGCTTCACTACTGCCTGCCTGCCTGCTAGCGAGTAATGATCGGTTGCTTGGTGAAGTGCCATGCTATGCTAATATGCGATGGACAGTTGGAACAAGAACAGCTGGAGACTGCGACAGACAGCAACAGTTTAGCTAAATTTTGCCCTATTTTCTTGTAGGCTACCAAGATCGAGCCAAAAGAGAAACAATACTAACTAGCAGCAGCAGCTGGCTCTGTTTGCTGGCCCGATCTACTCTGTTCCGTAGCTTGAAACAAACAAAAAGACACACCAGAGCCGAGGGAGAGGAGAACTACAGCACGAAAAATAACTACCCATAGACGGATGCCTCTCTTTTTCTTAACCCTTTTCTTCTTTACCTTTTTGGCTTACTGCCTGAGCACCATCCTTCTCGCCAGCGATCACAGGCCCGGATCATCCATCTCCACTGGAACCAACCCACCGACCGACCGAAAGGAAAAGCACGCCGGATTGCTTGCTCTGCTTGCTTCAGTGGCCTGGCCTTGCCGCGAGGAAGGGATCTGACACGGCGGAGAGCTCCACGTCCTCGAACGGCGCCGGGAGGTTCAGATCAATGAGGCCCAGGCTTTTCATCGCGGCCGCCGGATGATCGGCCACGGCGGCGGCGGCTGGGCGGAGCTGGGGCCGCTTGTGGCCGCCGAGGGCCTGGCCCGACGCGAACACGCGGGAACAGCAGGGGCACTCGTGCGGATGCGGCGGCGGCTTCGTGCCCTCCTCGCATTCCGGCAATGGCTGCAGGTGGGTGGACGCGGGAGGCGGGTTGAGCGGGGGCGCGCAGCAGCCGCCCCTGCCGCCGCGGACGTGGCTCGCGCGGTGCCCGCCCAGCGCCTGGTACGATCGGAACACCTTCTTGCACGCCGGGCACTGGAACCGCGTCCGCTTCTGCTCGGCCGCCGGGGGCGCGGGCGCGGCCTCTGCGTCGTCGGAGTCGGCGGCGCGGTAGGACGGCGGCGGCGCGGGCCAGGAGTCGCGGGAGAGCATCATGAGGGACCGCGCGACGTCCTCCTCCGGCGTGGCGGCGTCGGACACGGAGCTCACCGGCTCGGCGTCGCGCGATCCGGCATGCACGCGCTTGGCGCCAGGCGACTGCGACGGGTACTCCGCCTCGCTCTCGCGATCCGAGAAGTCGGACTCGGCGAGGCGCGCCCGCCGCTTGGGCTTGCCGCGGAGCACGTGGGCCTGGATGGCCATCCTGGCGTCGTCGTCCGCGGCCGCGACGGAGGTGGACGCGGAGGAGGCCGACGAGATCTGCTGCGGCCGGGCGACCTTGACGGAGTGGGAGCGCATGTGGCCGGCGAGCGCGCGCGGGCTGGCGAAGCGGCGGCAGCAGAGCTTGCATGTGTTCTTGGCCATGGCGAGAGAGCTCCGCCGGGCCGAGAGATGGCTAAAAATACGAGCTTTGGGAGGAAGGAAGGGAAGGAAACGGAGTGTGCGAGAGAGTAGGAGGGCCAGGAGGAGCCGCCTCCGCGGGGCTCGTCTGCGGAAGTTGGAATATCGCGGAACTGCCAAGCTCCCTTCCTTCCGCCTTTTATTCCATTCTTTTCCTTTCGCCCCCTCCCTCTCTTTCCCGGACGGCCCCCCGTATTCTCCACTTATTACTACTATGCCATGCGATCGGTATTTGCTCTGTAGAAATCAATTTTTTTGCCGAGTTATTGTTCTGGATTAATGGTAGATCGTAAGTATATTAGCAGCAGCAGCACGAAAGAAATGTACTGAATCCAATGCCCTGCTGGCGCACCGCGTTGTGGTCCATGCCGCATTGTTTAGCACGGTTGCATTGTTGCATGGGATTACACTTTTGGTAGTAGCAGGAATCAAGCCATTATTTGCTACCATACCTGAACGATTTTGCATAAGTTGTGCTTGATAACTTTTTTTTTTTGCGAGATTTGTGCTTGATAACTTGCCATGTGAGATGGTATGTGAGATTTGGCACATGGCTGTCAATTCTTCCCTTTATGGGACTTGCGCAATATGACCAATGCTTTCCTTGTGAGGCCGCCACCCCATATTCCCATCCATCCAAATCAAGGGCGACGATGCTTCCTTGCTTCCATCCTCCACCTTGCTCCGGTGGTGCAGACGATCAGTGAGTTGAGTAGGGTAGATAAAGAGCTCACAATGGGGTGATGGGGACAAGGAGTGGGTGACAAGAAGGAGAGCGAACAGCAAAGTGCATGCATTGGCACTGCAAGGTGGAGTGTGACTTGGGGCATTGGTGATAGGTGGCAAATTAATCAGCTGTGGGGATCTAAATCCGGTGGTAATGGCACGCAAGGGTCACGTACACTGCACCACTGTTTTCACCACTTTCCCATTCGCTTTGGAAAAAAAAATCCCATTAAATCACTGTAGAACTTATGACCCCGGAGCCGGAGGTGGTGGTGGGAGCAGCAAGTAGCACGTCGTAGTACTAGGGCGCCTACGCTGTCGCCGTATCATCAGACTCGATCGAGAACCCATGACACGTCCATCAGATCAGCGTCGTCCCGGGCGGTAACTCCTGCCCCCACGTTGAAAGCCGAAGCCACTTTTCGCCCTCTCGCATGGAGCATCGACCGAATCTCCCGTCAGTTTCTACCACGGCGGTGCATGTACGTACTACTTCGCCCCCGCTCGTGTAAAAAGTTGCGAAATCCAGCATCGTGCGGCCGCGAGAGCAGAGCATCTGTGCGCTGTGCGACACGCGAGAACGACGCGCCCGCCCGCCCGTCCGTGCCTGCCAACTAACCGCTTTGCAGATTTCTCTCCTCTTCTCTTCTCTTCTCTGGCTGGCTATTGTTACGGGTCGCACACAGCCCGCGCACGATCGATTTTACCAGTACACGATGGTATACTAGTATTACCCAACTAAAACAAACACCAGCAGTAGTACCTATCCATCTATCTAATCTGTCTACTCACCCTCCAATCCAAAGTTACTAGAATTGAGTCTAGTATAAAGTTGAGTAATCCATGTCTAATACAAAAGTTGAGTCATCTATTTTAAAACGGAGGGCATTCCCAATTGCTTGTTGTGCAAGTATGCATCAATCTACAAAAAATTCCATAATGTGCAAGTATTGCTATATTTTAGCTTATTGTGTCGTGTTCATGGTCATATTTTATCTACCCAAAACCGACACTATCAATCAAGAATATTCATACATACACATGGGCATGCTACCCTAGCATCAGTAGCCAGTACTCCCTCCATCCGGAATAAGTGCACTTCTGTCTTTTGTCCTAATATAAGTCAAAGTTTTAAATTTTAGTTGGATCTACACCGCCCTTTGACACTATCAAGAACACGAGGGGGGCGAATGAGAAGGGATCCAGCCGACCCCCACCACATAGCCGCGCCGCGCCAACCACCGCCCACCACGCAAGCGGCCTGGACGCGATAAGACGAAAAAGCCCTCGGCGGGGAGCAATATTCCCGTGCGATGGCATGGGATATTTACCGCCCGGCGAGCGCGGCAATGGGCACACAGGCCCGCCCGCACACCCGCTCGCTGACGTTCGGGGGCCACCAGCCGGGACCCCACAGGGCAGGGACATACGGTCAGGCAGACGGGGCGGACGGGACGGGGTTCGCGCGGTTTCGCGACTGCTACAGGGAGGCGGGATTCGATCCACAGGAGCAGGCCATCCCACCGCTCGATCCGATGGCCGAGAACGCATCAAGGGAACCGATCGGACGGCCAGGAGGCCCAAATCGCTGAGGAGCCAGGGAGTTCGATCGTAGTCGTTTTTCTGGATGCTGCTGCTGCTAACCACCACTACAATCTACTGCTTGATATCATCTGCGCAAGTAGGACTACAAGTCTTCCCTCAAAAAAAAAAAAAAATAGGACTACAAGTCAAGCAGCGGCTTCGGTCTTGAATACGAGGCAGCTGGGCTAGACGAGTGAGATGATACTCTCCTACTACATAGGCCGGCAGCGTGTTGTTTTCTCCCCGCGCTTCTGCTCGTACTCTAGTGGTGGAGATCTTTTCTCTTCTTCTTTTTTCTGTCATTTTCCTGGCGTCCTTCTACTTCTCCGGATGCCCATTCGTCACACGAGAATCGTCGTAGTCTCGAGTGACGAGTGAGTCGTGGCAACTGCAGTGCTTTCTTTTCCTTCTTCTTTTCAAGTTGAAGTGGAAAGAAACATGTGCAAGTGGAAACAGCTAGCTGCCCCAGGTAGCAGCATGCATGGCTGGCTATGAATGGACAACGGAGTGGTGATTTCTGTTGAGACGGGCGTCGCTGGAACAGCTATGCTGCCGTGAAAAGCGACGTCATTCCAAGTTTAGGGCGTTGCAACTGTCAGAGGCACGCAAACGGATCACCGAGAATTAAGCTTAGGCCAACTCCATCGTGCGACCCTATCCTGTCCGGCTCCGTCTTTTTGAGGTAAAACGGACAAAGGAGACGGCCCAGCGCGCGACGGCCCGGACCCATCCTGTCCGTTTTGTATCCGAGCCGACCCATTTCGAGCGCAAACTTGCGCCGGGTTTGGGTCACGGCGGACACCAAACGGACGCGCGCTCGTCCGCGTTGGGGCCGCGTGGCAGGCGGCCACCTACCTCCCACCCGCCCACATCAATGCGCACGAGCGGGCGGCCCCACCTGGCATCCGCACGTCGAACGGTCGCCGTCCTTTTTTAAGTGGAAAGTGTGGACGGGTCGTCGTCCACACTGCCCCACGCCATCCCGCGGCCTCCTCGAAATCCGACATCGGCGACCACGTCCCAAACCCTAGCCAAGAACTCGTCGGCCGGCCTGCCGCAGCCATGGGGCTATAGAACTACGGCCGCAAAGGCAGGCACGACCGCGAGGCTGGCTCCTCGTCGGGACGCCGCCGCGGCTCGGTGAAGGAGGAGACGCCGTCGCCATTGCCACCACGTCGGGCCCCCGCGCCGCCCGCGTTCTCCATCGCGCCGACGTCCGCCGGCGCGCGCGACCGGCATTACGTCCGCGCGTCGGTGTGCCACCGTTATTGGGAGACGAGGACGCCGCTCCCCTGGAGCGACACCCATCTCCCCAATAACTGGCATCTGTCCGCCGACCGGGTCCCGATCCCGCCGGTCCCGACGAGCGGCCGTGCGCGCGAAGAGGAGATCGAGCGCCGCCGCCGCCTCTTCCCGACGACCTCTTCTACGACCCCAGGTACGCCCCCGACTCCGCGCTGTGGGACACCTGATTTCGTGACGAGCACGACACCAGGCGCGCGTCCTTCTTCGCCGGCACCTCGACGGAGCCGCGGCGGCCACGACAGGGGCGCGCCCAGGAGCGCGGGCGTAGGCGGGTGCGCGGCGTCACGCCCACGCCGTCGCCCCCTCCACCTCCTCGCATGTCAGCGGAGGAGGAGGCCCGTCTCCTCAAGCGTGTCATGGACGACTCCATGTACACGCACGACGAGCGGCAATGGGACGGCCTGGAGGAGGCCATGGCCCTCTCTGCCGCCGGGGACGTCGCCTTTCCGGAGCTCCAGATGGTGGCCGTGGAGGACGAGAGGAGGGAGGACCCGCCGGCCGCGTTCCAGCAGCTGCTGGGCCAGGGGTGGGCTGGTCCTGCACTGCTCCGGAGATGTCCGCCGGCGTGGGCGTGAACTGGTGCCCCACTCCGCCGCGGTCACCGGAGCGGGAGGCCTCGCCACGGGAGGAGGTGGTGCAGGCACCTCCGGCCGTCCAGCCCGCCCCCGTCCACCACGCACCTCCGGCCCACCTGTGGACGCCGCCGGACTACGTCGACCTCGTCAGCGACGACGACGACACCGGCGGCCAGTGAAGACGACGACGACCACGGCACCGACGGGCGCGGCAGGAGCGCGCGGGAGGCGGAGGCGTTTTTTTTTTATTTTGTTTCATATGTTAATTATGAAAACTGGGCCTTCTAAGTGGCCGTGCAAACTGGGCCGTTTTGTGGCCATCCCCTATATACGTTTTATGTTTTTTTAAAATGCTTTTATTTAGTTTTTTAGTTATTTCATTCTAGTTTTCATATTTGTTTTATTCACATCCACCCCTAACACGATTTGGGGTGCGGTCGCGCGGTGCGCGCACGCACGACCCATCTGACAAAGGCGGACACGGGCGAACCCATCGGCGCCCCAAAGGGACAAAATCCAGCCAATCCGGACGTCCGTTTGGGGTCGTGTGCGGTGGAGTTGGCCTTAGTATTTCCTCCGTTACTTTTTAGTCTGCATATAATATTTGGTCAAAATCAAACTTTGTTAACTTTGAAAAAATATATAGAAAAAATATCAAGATTCATAATATAAAACCAATATTGTTAGATGCATCATGAAATTAATTTTCATACCATATAGCTTTAGTATTTGTAGATATTGATATTTTTTTTTATAAAGTTGGTCAAACTTTACAAAGTTTGACTTTGACCAAATCTTATATGCAGACTAAAAAACAGAGGAAGTATCTCAAAGCTCCGTTGCTGAGCATCTCGTGCACTAGACCTAACGGACTCACAGTTTTAGAGCATCCGCAGCCAGGGGCGTCAAACGCATATCAAACGCTTGAGCGGGCTGACCGGTCATCAAAAACCGACTCATCCGGACGCCTTAAACCATTCTCAGACATTCGGACTGTCCGCCGCTCCTCATATCGAGCTCAAATAGAGAGCGGATATAGGGTGATTCGGGCGCGCTCGGACGCGTCTGTCACATCAGCCCGGCCCACCCCCAACCCCATATATATCCCTTCGATGAACCCTAGGCCTCAGTCCACTCCACTCTTTCTGTCCTTCCCTCTTCCCAATTTGCCCTTTCCTCTTCCCAATTTGATCCATGGCGGATGTCCGAAGCGGCTCTGCCTCCAATGGCGACAAGAACGACGTCCACGCGGTCGCTCTCCGCATTGCTCTGCGCCGCTCCCATCTAGATCAGGGTGGCACAACGGAGGTAGCTCACGGAGCAACGCGTCATCCCCTTTCGCCCGACGTTGTAGTGCAGGCGACGTTGTTGGGCCGTCTCGTCTGGCGTGCAGCACTGGTGGGAGCGCCGCCCGCTCCGCCCCAATCCATGAACGCCGCCTGAACGACACCCCGTCCATTCTACTTTCGTAGAAAGTCCACGGGCACCGTTGGGTGCTTGTGCCCATGTCGGCGCTGGGCCGGTCGAGGACGCCCGAGTTGGAGGCGCGGGCCGCACGGCGTGAGCGGCAACGCGCGAGGAAGGCCATGGCAGCGGGCGACGCGTCGACCAGGTGTCGGGCATTCGTGCGCACCCGTCGATCCCGAGGACGCGATCATTGTGTCTGTCCTCCGACGCTCTCGACACGGCCGAGACGGATGCACGGCGGCTGCGGTGGAAGAACGCCAAAGCGCTCCGGCTCGCTATCGAACCGTTGGAGTGCGAGGCATCGGCGAAGGCGAGGGGGCACATCGAGGAGCGGGAACGCTTTCTCCGGAGGTTTGCCGGGGGTCACATGGAGCTGTCCGACAATGGCTCAAGCTCCGACAATGACGACAATGACCCTCCGGCGGCCGACGCATACACCGAAGGCCAAAGCAATACCGCTGAACGCAAGAGGAAGGGAGCGGCGAGGAAATGGTGATTTCCTCCTCCCTTCTCAGTTGAATTAAGGTTTTTAATCATATTTTTAGGGTACTATCCAATTGAAACGGCATATTTTGGTTGCCTGATGATCGTTTATGCTACGATTATGCCCCTTTTTAACTAGATTCGTGGTAGTTCGTTGATCTTCGTAGGTTTATTTTTGTACATGCATGTGTTGCATGGATATGAGGGATCAAATTTAAGATATTAAGCGTCGCGTGAAGGGCGGCCAACCAGCTATGCCACGTGGCGCAAGCTGGTTGGTCGCGGTGAAAAAGCTTTTGGGGTTAAACCCATTAAGCGTCACGTGAAGGGGGGCCAACCAGCTATGCTACGTGGCGCAAACTGGTTGGCCGTGGTGAAAAAGCTTTTGGGGTTAAACCATTAAGCGTCGCGTTAAGGGCGGACAACCAGCTATGCCACGTGGCGCAAGCTGGTTGGCCGCGGTGAAAAAACTTTTGGAGTTAAACCCATTAAGCGTCGCGTGAAGGGGGGCCAACCAGCTATGCTACGTGGCGCAAGCTGGTTGGCCGCGATGAAAAAGCTTTTGGGGTTAAACCACTAAGCACGCCGGACAACCAGCTATGCCATGTGGCGCAAGCTGGTTGGCCGCGATGAAAAAGCTTTTGGGGTTAAACCCATTAAGCGTCGCGCGAAGGACAACCAATTAGCTATGCCACGAGGCGCAATTTGATTGGCCGTGGTGAAAAAGCTTTTGGGGTATTAGTATACTTCGTACAAGTATTTTTCTCATGACTTTATTGCTCGAAGATGACCTCAAGGCTCCGTCGCTGAGCATTTGGTGCACTAGACCTAACGGGCTTACAATTTTAGAGCATCTCCAGCCAGGGGCGTCAAACACATATCAAACGCTTGAGCGGGCTGACCGGTCATCAAAAACCCGACTTATCCGAACGCCTTAAAGCATTCTCAAACATTCAGACTGTCCGCCGCTGCTCATATCCAGCTCAAATAGAGGGCGAATATAGGGTGATTCGGGCGCGCTCGGACGCGTCCGCCACATCAGCCCGGCCCACCCCGACCCCATATATATCCCTCCGATGAACCCTAGGCCTCACTCCACTCCACTCTTTCTGTCCTCCCCTCTTCCCAATTCGCCCTCTCCTCTTCCCAATTTGATCCATGGCGGATGTCCGGAGCGGCTCCGCCTCCAATGGCGACATGAGCGACGTCCACGCGGTCGCTCTCCGCATTGCTCTGCGTCGCTCCCGTCTAGATCAGGTTGGCACAACAGAGGTAGCTCACGGAGCGACATGTCATCCCCTTTCGCCCGCCGTCGTAGTGCAGGCGATGTTGCTGGGCCGCCTCGTCTGGCGCGCAGCATTGGTGGGAGAGCCGCCCTAATCCAGGAACGCTGCCCGGACGCCACCCCGTCCATTCTACCTCCGGAGAGAGTCCACGGGCACCGTTGGGTGCTTGTGCCCACGTCGGCGCCGGGCCGGTCGAGGACGCCCGAGTTGGAGGCGCGAGCCGCACGGCGTGAGCGGCAACGCGCGAGGAAGGCCATGGCAGAGGGCGACGCGTCAACCAGGTGTCGGGCATTCGCGCGCACTCGTCGATCCCGAGGACGCGCTCATTGTGTCTGTCCTCCGACGCTCCCGACACGGCGGAGATGGATGCACGGCGACTGCGGTGGAAGAACGCCAAAGCGCTCCGGCTCGCTATCGAACCGTTGGAGCGCGAGGCGTCGGCGAAGGCGAGGAGGCACATCGAGGAGCGGGAACACTTCCTCCGGAGGTTTGCCGGGGGTCACATGGAGCTGTCCGACGATGGCTCAAGCTCCGACAATGACGACAATGACCCTCCGGCGGCCGACGCATACACCGAAGGCCAAAGCAATACTGCTGAACGCAAGGGGAAGGCAGCGGCGAGGAAATGGTGATTTCCTCCTCCCTTCTCAGTTGAATTAAGGTTTTTTGATCATATTTTTAGGGTACTATCCAATTGAAACGGTATTTTTTTGGTTGTCTGATGATCGTTTATGCTACAATTATGCCCCTTTTAAACTAGATTCATGGTAGTTCGTTGATCTTCGTAGGTTTATTTTTGTACATGCATGTGTTGCATGGATATGAGGGATCAAATTTAAGATATTAAGGGTCGCGTGAAGGGCGGCCAACCAGCTATGCTACGTGGCGTAAGCTAGTTGACCGCGGTGAAAAAGCTTTTGGGGGTTAAACCCATTAAGCGTCGCGTGAAGAGGGGGCAACCAGCTATACGAAGTGGCGCAAGCTGGTTGACCGTGGTGAAAAATCTTTTAGGGTTAAACCATTAAGCGTAGCGTGAAGGGCGGACAACCAGCTATGCCACGTGGCGCAAGCTGGTTGGCCGCGGTGAAAAAGCTTTTAGGGTTAAACCATTAAGCGTCGCGTGATGGGCGGACAACCAACTATGCCACGTGGCGCAAGTTGGTTGGCCGCGGTTAAAAAACTTTTGGGATTAAACCCATTAAGCGTCGCGTGAAGGACAATCAACTAACTATGCCACGTGGCGCAAGCTGGTTGGCCGTGGTGAAAAAGCTTTTGGGGTATTATTTGTAGGTGGTGGTAAGGATTTTTTAAATTTGTTTTCCTTTTTAGATGAAGGTGATGATCCCACATATTTTTTTAATGGAAGGCTACGCATAGTGACGCTCGCTGGTAGGCTATGTTGATGATTTTTTTTAATTTCTTTTTCTAGATGGAGGCGAGGACTACGTTAATTTTTTTAAATGAAAATATGTGTATAACTTTCTTTCAAGCGGCGTCACAGGGTGATGTCTCAACCACTAGTTTAAGATACGTGATGAGGACAAACCTAAATGAGAGTGTCCGCTCAATGCCCGCATACACATTTGGACGCGTCCGCGGACGTTTGACGGATCAGATTTGTCAAGTTTGAGTATAGACTTTTTTTTTAGGAAAAGAAGGATTTCCCCTTCGATTTCATTAACGAAACCATCACGAATTCAAGTCCAGACCAGAGAACCCTAACCAACTACCAACATCCAAAAGCTACCAGTCTTTAAACCACATAACCATTGACAGTTTTACTCACTAGCAAATCTAAGTTTGGATAGATACTCTTAGTTGGACCTCTGTGAATGAGAAACCCGTTCCTCTTGGTGTAAACTTTTTTTTATGAAAGTAAATGCACTACTATCTCGATTTACTTTCGGTGTCTATCCACGTGTGCATTTGTGCTTGAACCAGTTTCAGAGCTCGCCTTTTACGAGGCAGGGAGTGGGACGAAGCAAATGCGGCCTCCTTAGGTTTAGCGAAATTGTTCGGATGAGAACGACGGACTGCTGGCTGCATGGATATGTATCGGGTCATTCACAAAAAAAAAATGTATCGGGTCAAGATAAGAAAAGGAAATGGTCAGGTTTACGTCCGTGTCATTTCCCGGCCGCTTGTCCGCCTCCGCACGCTTCGAGGCGACCGACCGAGCCAGTCTCGTCGTCACGGCACTCCGCCGGCGCATACGGCTCCTCCTTTCCCCTCCCGGCCGGCCGGGCATCGCCATCGCGAAACCGTGCATACATCCAAGAAGAGGCAACGACCCGAAAACAGCTGATATGTATCTCGGGTGGCCGTGTCGATGTGGTGTCGCTTCATGGGTCAATGCCCACTGTATCTCGTTCGCTTTCCCGTGCACCTTCTCACATCACCATCGTCGAAGCCCTACTAGAAAGACCAATGTTAGGAAATGCACGGGAGAATCAACCATGTTTCCGCACAACATTGGTGACCCTTTGCCTTTTTAACCAATAAAATATATGTTATACGTAGCAAAAATGATATCATTGAAAACTACATTCAAATATGAATCCAACATTATAATTTTCGGTGACATGCATTAAGATTTCGCTCGTCAAATATGCGGGCAAACTTTGCCCCAAAGTACAATAGAGATTAGTAAACCAGGACAAAAGTAGTACTCATCATGTATTAAAGATGTTTATATGAAAATAACTAATTATATATTAAAAAAGATCGCCGATAACGTCAGATGTTCGGTGTGGGAGCATCGATCGAATGAACCAGTTCGGCATTAGAGGAGACCCATATGGCCCGGTTTCTACTGTGACTAAAAAGCATATTTTGAGCTGTGAAGAAAGCCCAGATTTTGCCATACCATGAAAAAAATGAGAACAAAAAAACTCAGTGATGCAAACCGAAAATTGCCACTCGTCTTTAACAAAAGCAAATTTTGCCATGGACAAAAAGATCTTTGTTTATGCAATTGCACGAAAAGAGAGAAGTCATGGCAATTTGCATTGTACGTAGTGTCAAACAGGTGGACAAAAAATACCATGAAAAATAGATGAAAGTGAAATTTTCCATGGCATTAAAATAAAAAAATGGACATGGACCATGAAAATTTCGATTGCCATGACCAAAAAAAGGAAGAACTTGCCATGAAAATATTGAAGCATAATGCACATGTATATAGGAGTAAATTTGTCATGGCAATATATGTAATTTTGCCATGGCAAATAAATGTGATAGTTCCATGGCAAATAAAAAGTAAAAATTGCCATGGCAATAATAGTTAAATATTTTCCATGTCGATATAGGTAATTTAGCCATGAAAATAAATGTAAATCGCCATGGAAAATAAAGAGTAAAAATTTGCATGTCAATGAAAAAGTTAAATTTATTGCCATGGTATTTTACTATATACATGAAGACGCAAGAAGATGTGGATTGAAAATTGCCATAATGTAGAACACGAGAAATGTACCATATATTGTTTGCTGGTAATTGCCATGTTCATAAAGGAAATGCACCATGGTCCCATGAATAAGAAAAAATTCCCATGGAAAAAAAATGGAAAGTGAAATTTGCCATGGCATTAGAAAGTGAAAAAACGGACATGATACGAAAAAAGACATGGTAATCGAAGCAAAAAAGACATGTGAAATTTGTCATGGCAATAAAGAAGTAAATTTTGCCATGATACGAAAAAAATCAAATTTGCCATGCTATTTGTATTAAATCTGCCATGGTCTATAAATTAAGTTTGCCATGTCCATAAAAACAAGTTTGCCATGTTAGAAAAAAATTAAAAATCCCCCTTTAGTAAAATATATGTTATACGTAGTAAAAATAATATCACTAAAAACTACATTCAAATATGAATCCAACATTATAATTTTTGGTGACATGCATTAAGATTTTACTCGTCACATATGCGGTTAAACATTGTCCCAAAATACAATGAAGATTAGTAAACTTAGGTAGTACTCATCATGTATTAAAGATGTTTATCACATATATGAAAACAACTAATTATGTATTAAAAAAGATTGTCGATAACGTCAGATGTTTGATGTGGGAGCATCGATCGAACGAACCAGTTCGGCATGAGAGGAGAACCAGCCTGAACGCCCCCTCCCCCCCCCAGCGCGAACACCCCCAGCATCGCTCCTACCCTCTGCCGTGACTTAAAAAAAGAAAAGAAAAGCCCGGTATCGCCCAGTTTCTACTGTGACTAAAAAGCATATTTTGAGCTGTGAAGAAAGCCTAGATTTTGCCATACTATAAAAAAATTGCCATTAAAAGGGGGGAAAATTGAGAACAAAAAAACCTCAATGATGCAAACCGAAAATTGCCATTCGTGTTTAACAAAAGTAAATTTTGCCATGGACAAGAAGATCTTTGTTTATGCAATGGCACGAAAAGAGAGAAGTCATGGCAATTTGCATTGTACGTAGTGTCAAACAGGTGGACAAAAAATACCATGAAAAATAGATGAAAGTGAAATTTTCCATGGCATTAAAATAAAAAATGGACATGGACCATGAAAATTTCAATTGCCATGACCAATAAAAGGAAGAACTTGCCATGAAAATATTGAAGCATAATGGACATGTATGTGTTGGAAATATGCCCTGGAGGCAATAATAAAATGGTTATTATTATATTTTTTTGTTCATGATAATTGTCTATTATTCATGCTATAATTGTGTTATCCGGAAATCGTAATACATGTGTGAATACATAGACCACAACACGTCCCTAGCGAGCCTCTAGTTGACTAGCTCGTTGATCAAAAGATAGTCATGGTTTCATGACTATGGACATTGGATGTCATTGATAACAGGATCACATCATTAGGAGAATGATGTGATGGACAAGACCCAATCCTAAGCATAGCTCAAAGATCGTGTAGTTCGTTTGCTATAGCTTTTCCGAATGTCAAGTATCATTTCCTTAGACCATGAGATTGTGCAACTCCCGGATACCGTAGGAGTGCTTTGGGTGTGCCAAACGTCACAACGTAATTGGGTGACTATAAAGGTACACTACGGGTATCTCCGAAAGTGTCTGTTGGGTTGGCACGAATCGAGACTGGGATTTGTCACTCCATATGACGGAGAGGTATCTCTGGGCCCACTCAGTAATGCATCATCATAATGAGCTCAATGTGACCAAGTGGTTGTTCACGGGATCATGCATTACGCTACGAGAAAAGTGACTTGCCGGTAACGAGATTGAACGAGGTATTGGGATACTGACGATCAGGTCTCGGGCAAGTAACGTACCGATTGACAAAGGGAATTGTATACGGGATTGATCGAATCCTCGACATCGTGGTTCATCCGATGAGATCATCGAGGAGCTTGTGGGAGCCAACATGGGTATCCAGATCCCGCTGTTGGTTATTGACCGGAGAGTTGCCTCGGTCATGTCTGCGTGTCTCCCGAACCCGTATGGTCTACACACTTAAGGTTCGGTGACGCTAGGGTTGTTGAGATATTAGTATACGGTAACCCGAAAGTTGTTTGGAGTCCCAGATGAGATCCTGGACGTCACGAGGAGTTCCAGAATGGTCCGGAGGTGAAGATTTATATATAGGAAGTCAAGTTTCGGCCATTGGGAAAGTTTCGGGGGTAATCGGTATTGTATCGGGACCACCGGAAGGGTCCCGGGGGTCCACCGGGTGGGGCCACCTATCCCGGAGGGCCCCATGGGCTGAAGTGGGAGGGGAACCAGCCCCTAGTGGGCTGGTGCGCCCCCCATGGGCCTCCCCTGCGCCTAGGGTTGGAAACCCTAGGGGTGGGCGCGCCCCACTTGGCTTGGGAGGCACTCCACCCCCTTGGCCGCCGCCCCCCTTGGAGATTGCATCTCCTAGGGCCGCCCCCCTAGGGGTCCTATATATAGTGGGGGGGAGGGAGGGCAGCCGCACCCTAGCCCCTGGCGCCTCCCTTTCCCTCCCGTGACACTCCTCCCTCTCCCTGAGCTTGGCGAAGCCCTGCCGAGATCACTGTTGCTTCCACCACCACGCCGTCGTGCTGCTGGATATTCATCAACCTCTCCTTCCCCCTTGCTGGATCAAGTTGGAGGAGATGTCTTCCCAACCGTACGTGTGTTGAACGCGGAGGTGCCGTCCGTTCGGCACTAGGTCATCGGTGATTTGGATCACGACGAGTACGACTCCATCAACCCCGTTCTCTTGAACGCTTCCGCGTGCAATCTACAAGGGTATGTAGATGCACTCCCCTCTCCCTCGTTGCAAGATGACTCCATAGATTGGTCTTGGTGATGCGTCGAAAATTTTAAAATTCTGCTACGTTCCCCAACTGTGGCATCATGAGCTAGGTCTATGCGTAGTTTCTATGCACGAGTAGAACACAAAGCAGTTGTGGGCGTGGATATTGTCAATTTGCTTGCCGTTACTAGTCTTATCTTGATTCGGCGGCATCCTGGGATGAAGTGGCCCGGACCGACCTTACACGTACGCTTACGTGAGACTGGTTCCACCGATTGACATGCAGTAGTTGCATAAGGTGGCTAGCGGGTGTCTGTCTCTCCCACTTTAGTCGGATCGGATTCGATGAAAAGGGTCCGTATGAAGGGTAAATAGAAATTGGCATATCACGTTGTGGTTTTGGCGTAGGTAAGAAACGTTCTTGCTAGAAACCTATAGCAGCCACATAAAAACTTGTAACAACAATTAGAGGACGTCTAACTTGTTTTTGCAGCATGTGCCGTGTGATGTGATATGGCCAAAAGGATGTGATGAATGATAGATGTGATGTATGAGATTGATCATGTTCTTGTAATAGGAATCACGACTTGCATGTCGATGAGTATGACAACCGGCAGGAGCCATAGGAGTTGTCTTAATTTATTTATGACCTGCGTGTCAACATAAACGTCATGTAATTACTTTACTTTATTGCTAAAGCGTTAGCCATAGTAGTAGAAGTAATAGATGACGAGACAACTTCAAGAAGACACGATGATGGAGATCACGATGATGGAGATCATGGTGTCATGCCGGTGACAACGATGATCATCAAGCCCCGAAGATGGAGATCAAAAGGAGCAAATGATATTGGCCATATCATGTCACTATTTGATTGCATGTGATGTTTATCATGTTTTGCATCTTATTTGCTTAGAACGACGGTAGCTTAAATAAGATGATCCCTCGTAATAATTTCAAGAAACTGTTCCCCCTAACTGTGCACCGTTGCGAAGGTTCGTTGTTTCGAAGCACCACGTGATGATCGGGTGTGATAGATTCTAACGTTCGAATACAACGGGTGTAAGCCAGATTTACACACGCAATACACTTAGGTTGACTTGACGAGCCTAGCATGTACAGACATGGCCTCGGAACACGGAAGACCGAAAGGTCGAGCATGAGTCGTATAGAAGATACGATCAACATGAAGATGTTCACCGATGTTGACTAGTCCGTCTCACGTGATGATCAGACATGGCCTAGTTGACTCGGATCATGTTTCACTTAGATGACTAGAGGGATGTCTATCTGAGTGGGAGTTCATTGAATAATTTGATTAGATGAACTTAATTATCATGAACTTAGTCTAAAATCTTTACACTATGTCTTGTAGATCAAATGGCCCACGCTAATATTGCCCTCAACTTCAACGCGTTCCTAGAGAAAACCAAGCTGAAAGATGATGGCAGCAACTATACGGACTGGGTCCGGAACCTGAGTATCATCCTCATAGCTACCAAGAAAGATTATGTCCTAGAAGCACCGCTAGGTGACGCACCCATCCCAGAGAACCAAGACGTTATGAACGCTTGGCAGACACGTGCTGATGATTACTCCCTCGTTCAGTGCGGCATGCTTTACAGCTTAGAACCGGGGCTCCAAAAGCGTTTTGAGCGACACGGAGCATATGAGATGTTCGAAGAGCTGAAAATGGTTTTCCAAGCTCATGCCCGGGTCGAGAGATATGAAGTCTCCGACAAGTTCTTGAGTTGTAAGATGGAGGAAAATAGTTATGTCAGTGAGCACATACTCAAAATGTCTGGGTTGCATAACCGCTTGACTCAGCTGGGAGTTAATCTCCCGGATGACGCGGTAATTGACAGAACCCTTCAGTCGCTTCCATTGAGCTACAAGAGCTTTGTGATGAACTTCAATATGCAGGGGATGGAAAAGACCATTCCTAAGGTATATTCAATGCTGAAATCAGCAGAGGTGGAAATCAAAAGGAACATCAAGTGTTGATGGTGAATAAAACCACTAAGTTCAAGAAAGGCAAGGGTAAAAAGAACTTCAAGAAGGACGGCAAGGGAGTTGCTGCGCCCGGTAAGCAAGCTACCGGGAAGAAGTCAAAGAATGGACCCAAGCCTGAGACTGAGTGTTTTTATTGCAAGGGAAGTGGTCACTGGAAGCGAAACTGCCCCAAATACTTAGCAGACAAGAAGGCCGCCAACACTAAAGGTATATGTGATATACATGTAATTGATGTGTACCTTATCAGTACTCGTAGTAGCTCCTGGGTATTTGATACCGGTGCGGTTGCTCACATTTGTAACTCAAAGCAGGAGCTGCGGAATAAGCGGAGACTGGCGAAGGACGAGGTGACGATGCGCGTCGGGAATGGTTCCAAGGTCGATGTGATCGCCGTCGGCACGCTGCCTCTGCATTTACCTACATGATTAGTTTTAAACCTCAATAATTGTTATTTAGTGCCAGCTTTGAGCATGAACATTGTATCAGGATCTTGTTTAATTCGAGATGGCTACTCATTTAAATCTAAGAATAATGGTTGTTCTATTTATATGAGAGATATGTTTTATGGTCATGCTCCGCTGATGAATGGTTTATTCTTAATGAATCTCGAGCGTAATGTTACACATATTCATAATGTGAATATCAAAAGATGTAAGGTTGACAATGATAGTCCCACATACTTGTGGCACTGCCGCCTTGGTCACATAGATGTCAAACGCATGAAGAAGCTCCATGTAGATGGACTTTTGGAGTCTCTTGATTACGAATCATTTGACACGTGCGAACCATGCCTCATGGGTAAAATGACCAAGACTCCGTTCTCAGGAACAATGGAGCGAGCAACCAACTTATTTGAAATCATACATACTGATGTGTGCGGTCCAATGAGCGTTGAGGCTCGCGGTGGCTATCGTTATGTTCTCACCCTCACTGATCACTTGAGTAGATATGGGTATGTCTACTTAATGAAACACAAGTCTGAGACCTTTGAAAAGTTCAAGGAATTTCAGAGTGAGGTTGAAAATAAACGTGACAGAAAAATCAAGTTCTTGCGATCAGATCGTGGGGGAGAATACTTGAGTCATGAATTTGGCACACACTTAAGGAAATGTGGAATAGTTTCACAACTCACGCCGCCTGGAACACCTCAGCGTAATGGTGTGTCTGAACGTTGTAATCGCACTCTATTGGATATGGTGGGATCCATGATGTCTCTTACCGATTTACCACTGTCATTTTGGGGCTATGCTTTAGAGACTGCCGCATTCACTTTAAATAGGGCTCCGTCGAAATCCGTTGAGATGACACCGTATGAATTATGGTTTGGGAAGAAACCTAAGCTGTCGTTTCTAAAAGTTTGGGGATGCGATGCTTATGTCAAGAAACTTCAACCTGAAAAGCTCGAACCCAAATCAGAAAAATGTGTCTTCATAGGATACCCTAAAGAAACTATTGGGTATACCTTCTACCTCAGATCCGAAGGCAAGATCTTTGTTGCCAAGAATGGATCCTTTCTAGAGAAAGAGTTTCTCTCGAAAGAAATAAGTGGGAGGAAAGTAGAACTTGATGAAGTATTACCTCTTGAACCGGGGAGTGGCGCAGCTCAGGAAATTGTTCCTGAGGTGCCTGCACCGACTAGAGAGGAAGTTAATGATGATGATCATGAAACTTCAGATCAAGTTGCTACTGAACTTTGTAGGTCCACAAGGACACGTTCCGCACCAAAGTGGTACAGCAACCCTGTCTTGGAAATCATGTTGTTAGACAATGGTGAACCTTTGAACTATGAAGAAGCGATGGCGGGCCCAGATTCCGACAAATGGCTAGAAGCCATGAAATCTGAGATAGGATCTATGTATGAAAACAAAGTATGGACTTTGACTGACTTACCCGATGATCGGCGAGCCATAGAAAATAAATGGATCTTTAAGAAGAAGACAGACGCGGATGGTAATGTGACCATCTATAAAGCTCGGCTTGTCGCTAAGGGTTACCGACAAGTTCAAGGGGTTGACTACGATGAGACTTTCTCACCCGTAGCGAAGCTGAAGTCCGTCCGAATCATGTTAGCAATTGTCGCATTCTATGATTATGAGATATGGCAAATGGATGTTGTCGTGGAATTGTCACGGCA
The DNA here is from genome assembly GCF_056163025.1 of Triticum urartu. Lineage (NCBI taxonomy): Eukaryota > Viridiplantae > Streptophyta > Magnoliopsida > Poales > Poaceae > Triticum > Triticum urartu. The sequence continues at coordinate 648,851,459 of NC_141874.1, forward strand.
GATGTCCTTAGTGTCAGGACTTAGTCGCGAGGCCAACGCATCTATGTGGTAGCTTGAGAGGGGTTGAGCGGGATGAGAGACACGATGTTTTACCCAGGTTCGGCCCCTCACGGTGGAGGTAAAAGCCTACATCTTGCTTCATTGATATTGATGATGATGATCACAGTTACAAGTGTGCTCTATCTCGAGAGCTATTGTCTAAACCTAACTTGTCCAACTTGTGGAACTTGTGAATCTTGTCCCTTTTGGGGAGCCCTGCCCCTCCTTATATATGTTGAAGGGGCGGTTTACATGTGGAGTCCTATTAGGATTAGGACTAGTCTATCTCTAATACAAACCGGATACAAGTCCACGTCTTAGCTCCTTGTAAGATAATGTTCCTCATGCCTTTCCTCTTAAACCGGCCCACCGTTAAACGTGAACCGGCCTTCTGGGCTTTGGGCCTTGTCATCCGTCGATCTCGCACGCCGTATCACCTGTGAGTCCTAATGACCAGGTGGGTTGCTTGTAAACCGCCAGGTCAGGGCGGGTCGCCAGTAACTCGCCAAGTGTCAGCGGGGTCTTCAGATAAACCGCCAAGTCCGGCCGGGTTAACTTCCGGCCGGTTTACACCGCGGGGTATATCCCCGACATTAGCCCCCAAGTTTAGCTTGGATTTATTCATGGTAAACTTATACTGCAAAATAAACACAAGAACAAATTTGACAGGTTATGCTCCGGGTTAAGAATTTTTGTAAACCGGTACCTGATCATCCTTAAGTCCTTGTTATTTCCTCCTTCTGGGAAATACAGGTCAACAGACCAGCTTCATAATCAATTTGCCGACATTGGTTTGTCACCGAGAAATATTGTGAAGAATAACTCCTTTGACTCAGCTCCCAAAGCACCGATTTAAGAAATATGGGTCTGAAAATACTTATCTGATATTCAACCGGTTTGAAGATGTAAAACTTGCCGGTTTAATATTACCAAAATAGCCGGTTTATAAATATTGATGGCGCCGGGTCATAATTGTTGTCGACACCGGGTCATGTAATTGATCTTCCTGATTTACTCAAAACTGATAAAATGAAGATGTTCCTCCTTTATATGCATAATACCTGTAGCCCCCAAGTCTTAAGAGGAGAACATAGTGATAACTTAAGACTTGCTCCAATAAGTGTTTCAACCTTGAAGAAATCCGGTTTGTTCATCTCAATTATATAAACTGAATACTCTATATATGTAGCCCCCAAGTGCCGGGTTGTCATGCTTGCAGCAACCTGGGACTTGTAATTGCTTGATGCTCATAAAAACTTCAACCAGTGTAGCCCCCAAGGGCTGGGTCATTATGCAATAATGAGCAGGGACTTTATATAATATTGTAAACTTTGAACAGCAACGTGTAGCCCCCAAGGGTCGGCTAGTAAGATAATACTGAACCGGGACTTGATATATACTTCAATGAAAATAACATATTATAATGTAGCTTCGATCGCAGGTCTTGAACCCACGTCCACAAGGTTAAGAGCTTTGTGCTTTACCAACTGAGCAATGGATCCTTCAATATTATGGACGAAAACTTGTGTACCTTGAATTGTTGACATGAGCAATTGGTAGCCCCCAAGGGTCGGCTCATTATAATATGATGAGTCGGGTCTTCAATAAGACTAGTAAAAATGACTTTGCATTAGCCCCCAAGTGCCATGTTGCATGCTGGCAGTGACATGGGACTTGCATATTTGATATAATCTTCAGTTGAATAATGTAGCCCCCAAGTGCCGGGTTGTAAGCCTCCAGCGACTCGGGACTATTTCTTCCATTGTAGAATAAATCATATCCTTTGATAAAATAATAGCCATTGCGCTAAAGTGACTTTGAAAACTCAATAATATTGGTTATTAATAACCATAAAAATCTAGCCATGTTGGCTATTCAAGATAATATAATCCAATGATTTATAAGCGCATGATTCCAATGGTGCAATCCAAATATATATATACTGGCGACTTATAGTCGAAAGGCCAGGCCGGTTTTACAAACCTGTTTCTGCATACAACAAGTTTAAGGTGTCCTGGCGGTTTGCCGCCGGACGGGTCATAATGCCCAACATATAACCCGGGTTTGTAACCAAGGCTGCACTTAAGAATAATCAAATATGAAATATATCATACTTGTGACATTGTATCACATTGTTGGTTTACCAACTTTTTTTTAGCAAGGGTGATAACCCAAATCTTGAGTATGATAACTCCCGTCATATTTTGCCGGTTTATGATAAAACCGTGCCGGGTTGTGATAAACACCGTGTTACTCCATAAGAGGATGTTAACAACAAGGATCAAACCGGGCAAATAGTCTCCAGATTGACGTGAACTGTGTTCCGTCAATTGATTGGTTGAAAACTTTGTCGGTTTAAAAAACGCAATAAAAAGAAAGAGATAGCAAAGAAAATTGTGAAGCAAAGGCAATGACAAAACCGTTTTCAAAAAAGGTTTATTTGAGCTGATCAAATGGCGTTACCATGGCCGAACACGACCAAGCTCCCGTTAGGTGTAACTATGGTTCTAGTCAGCCAGGCCCCCAAATGAAACCGTGGCATTTATGCCGACCAAGTGGCATGACAATGGTTCGGGTTCGACCAAGCCCCCAAGTGATTCTGTGGCCTTAGGCCGACCGCATGACTGGTTCAGACATGACCAAGTCCCCAAGTGATCTGGTGGCTCTCGCCTATCAAGAGGTATGGTATTGGTTCGGACACGACCAATCCTCCAAGTGATATAACATGATACTTTTAAAAAGCAAACTCAAGGGGTAAACCGGAGGCCGCTTTAGAACAACTCCGTGTAACCACACATGATGTAAAAGAACAGAGACCCCGCTTTAAGAAGCAGATAGCCCCCATGTGATCAATAATATGTCAGGCTAGTAAGGCGGGATACCCATGTTTGAACCGCGTATCATGGCAGCAGGTCCTCTTTGGCAATTTTTAACTTTTTGCAAGAGATAAATTCTTCTTGAACCGGATGTTAAACCGGATATTGAGAGCTTCAAAGCTTTGTGATTTAATTTGTCCTACATTAAATAACTTGCAAGACAAAGTAATGGCTCCTCTTTTTTTAAAGAAAGCAATATATAATATAAAAATATACCGGAGGGATTTCACCTGATGCATCAGGTCAGAGATTATCACCGCGGAGTTGATGATCACCGGGTGAAGCTGAAATTACCCGCATGTGAGTCGGCCGCGGGAGCTAAGCAGATGAACCGGCCCGGTGTTGTAAACCGGCGCGGACGAGCAAATTGTCCTCCACGTTGTAGACCGCGAGGGTGGACGGGCGAGTTGTCCGTGTCGTCGTGAACCGGTACGGACGGGCGAGTTAATCACAGGCGCTGTCCCGGCAAGCTGATGTAATCTGGGTCGTAAGGGCGGCATCTTGTACGTGTCCATTCACCATGTAATGTAGCACGGACGAACACCGGGCAGGGCGTTGCCAGCGCATGCTCCGCACACATGATATAAACCACGTTTATAATGAATAATTGTCCTGCATATCAAAATATACGGTCGAAAGTAATTGTTCCTTTTATAAAAACAATATATGTCAACAAAATAACTTAGATAAACATCACCTGACTTGTCTGGACAATGGATGGTCCATATACATAGCGTCCATGAATAATCCACGGTGACTCCGGTGGCACTTTAATCACTCTCTTGAGGAGACCTTAAACCGGAGTGGCTCTTGTTTTTGATTCTCATGTAGACGTTGGAGCTTGGTCCTTCACGTGGGTGGCTCGAGCAGTTTTGAGAAGACAAAATTTTGAAGTAGTAGTACCCCTTTGCTTCCTTTCCTCACGTGATAAAATTCCATGACGACCTTGCATCAGCTTTTTTTTTAATCGTAAGCGACAGCAACAACTGCAGATCCGTTACCACCGCTCATTACTTTTTTGCTATCCACCCGCGACGGCAACTTGTGGTGCGCTTTGGGCAGGGCGAAGCCGGCTCAGGCCCGGCGGCGAGACAGTGGATGCGCGTATCCCGGCGAGTCGAGGCAGTTTGACTAGGTAATTTGATCCTCTGATGCTTGGTGACTTGATGACGACTTGAAACAGAAGCGACGGCGGCTCTCCTACTGCGTAGAAGTTAGAACGGCTTGAAACGACAGCGGAGGTAGCGGGCGGTTCAAGAACTGCCGGTTCGGAGGCGGAGTCGCGCGGCAGGAGGGCAGCTCGAGACGAGGCCGGGCGTGGCTCGTTGTTGACCCCGACCGAGGGACAGGGCTGGCTCAACCCGGCGGCGGAAGCACCCGCGAAGCGAGGTTGCAGTGGAGGTTGCTTCCGAGTTGTAATCGGTTGTGGCCTTTTTCTCTCTTTATAGTAATTTTCCCTTGAGGATCTGAGTACTGGCACTTGCATCTAATACCCTGGCGATTTGACGTGATGGCTTTGTCTTCACCTTGGCTTGAGATTTGAAGCGAACCTGCATACATCAGCTGCTCGGATGCAATCTGCCTTACGCGTAGTTTTTCATCCTGTGCCAAAACGGAGATAGGGTTTGTAGTAACCCGGCGGCAGCAGCGTCTGAGGTGTTACTGCAGAAAAATTTCTCTATTCCAGCTTCTGGCGACGGTGTAGTGAAAATAGCTCCGGTTCAACGGATCGCGTGGTCGCAGAGGCACACAACACGCAACCCTCGTCATAGGCTCGGTGAACTGGTAGTATGTTGACTTTAGAGAAAAAGCTTCAGTCCGTCTTGGTGGATTAAAAAGTGATCAGATAAACCGCCGGACCGTAGCTATGAAGAGACCGTAAACTTCACTGCTTTTGATTTTGGGCAAATTTTGTATTTTGTTGCTTTGACTCTTCTTCAACTCGAAAAATTGCGAACTTCTCGAACCCTAGAAAAAGACCCCCCCAAGAACTCAACACCACCGTGCGCAGGCCCCACGGTGGGCGTCAACTATCATGGAATTGTCACGACAGATGTCCTTAGTGTCAGGACTTAGTCGCGAGGCCAACGCATCTATGTGGTAGCTTGAGAGGGGTTGAGCGGGACGAGAGACGCGATGTTTCACCCAGGTTCGGCCCCTCACGGTGGAGGTAAAAGCCTACATCCTGCTTCATCGATATTGATGATGATGATCACGGTAACAAGTGTGCTCTATCTCGAGAGCTATTGTCTAAACCTAACTTGTCCAACTTGTGGAACTTGTGAATCTTGTCCCTTTTGGGGAGCCCTGCCCCTCCTTATATATGTTGAAGGGGCGGTTTACATGTGGAGTCCTATTAGGATTAGGACTAGTCTATCTCTAATACAAACCGGATACAAGTCCACGTCTTAGCTCCTTGTAAGATAATGTTCCTCATGCCTTTCCTCTTAAATCGGCCCACCGTTAAACATGAACCGGCCTTCTGGGCTTTGGGCCTTGTCATCCGTTGATCCCGGACGCCGGATCACCAGTGAGTCCTAATGACCAGGTGGGTTGCTTGTAAACTGCCAGGTCAGGGCGGGTCGCCAGTAACTCGCCAAGTGTCAGCGGGGTCTTCAGATAAACCGCCAAGTCCGGCCGGGTTAACTTCCGGCCGGTTTACACCGCGGGGTATATCCCCGACAGATGTCAAAACGACATTCCTTAATGGTTTCCTTAAGGAAGAATTGTATATGATGCAGCCGGAAGGTTTTGTCGATCCTAAGAATGCTGACAAGGTGTGCAAGCTCCAACGCTCGATTTATGGGCTGGTGCAAGCATCTCAGAGTTGGAACATTCGTTTTGATGAGATAATCAAAGCGTTTGGGTTTACGCAGACTTATGGAGAAGCCTGCATTTACAAGAAAGTGAGTGGGAGCTCTGTAGCATTTCTCATATTGTATGTGGATGACATACTGTTGATGGGAAATGATATAGAATTCTTGGAAAGCATAAAGGCCTACTTGAACAAGTGTTTTTCAATGAAGGATCTTGGAGAAGCTGCTTACATATTAGGCATCAAGATCTATAGAGATAGATCGAGACGCCTCATTGGTCTTTCATAGAGTACGTACCTTGACAAGGTATTGAAGAAGTTCAATATGGATCAGTCAAAGAAGGGGTTCTTGCCTGTATTGCAAGGTACGAGATTGAGCATGGCTCAATGCCCGACCACGGCAGAAGATAGAGAAAAGATGAGTGTCGTCCCCTATGCCTCGGCCATAGGGTCTATCATGTATGCTATGCTGTGTACCAGACCTGATGTAAACCTTGCCGTAAGTTTGGTAGGAAGGTACCAAAGTAATCCCGGCATGGAACACTGGACAGCGGTCAAGAATATCCTTAAGTACCTGAAGAGGACTAAGGATATGTTTCTCGTTTATGGAGGTGACGAAGAGCTCGTCGTAAAGGCTTACGTCGATGCTAGCTTCGACACAGATCTGGATGACTCTAAGTCACAAACCGGATACGTGTATATTTTGAATGGTGGGGCAGTAAGCTGGTGCAGTTGCAAGCAAAGCGTTGTGGCGGGATCTACATGTGAAGCAGAGTACATGGCAGCCTCGGAGGCAGCACAAGAAGCAATCTGGGTGAAGGAGTTCATTACCGACCTAGGAGTCTTACCCAATGCGTCGGGCCCGATGACTCTCTTCTGTGACAACACTGGAGCTATTTCCCTTGCCAAGGAGCCCAGGTTTCACAGGAAGACCAGACATATCAAGCGTCGCTTCAACTCCATTCGTGAAAGTGTTCAAAATGGAGACATAGATATTTGTAAAGTACATACGGACCTGAATGTGGCAGATCCGTTGACTAAACCTCTCCCTAGAGCAAAACATGATAACACCAGAACTGCATGGGTGTTTGATTCATCACAATGTAACTAGACTATTGACTCTAGTGCAAGTGGGAGACTGTTGGAAATATGTCCTAGAGGCAATAATAAAATGGTTATTATTATATTTCTTTGTTCATGATAATTGTCTATTATTCATGTCATAATTGTGTTATCCGGAAATTGTAATACATGTGTGAATACATAGACCACAACACGTCCCTAGTGAGCCTCTAGTTGACTAGCTCGTTGATCAAAAGATAGTCATGGTTTCCTGACTATGGACATTGGATGTCATTGATAACGGGATCACATCATTAGGAGAATGATGTGATGGACAAGACCCAATCCTAAGCATAGCTGAAAGATCGTGTAGTTCGTTTGCTATAGCTTTTCCGAATGTCAAGTATCATTTCCTTAGACCATGAGATTGTGCAACTCCCGGATACCGTAGAAGTGCTTTGGGTGTGCCAAACGTCACAACGTAACTGGGTGACTATAAAGGTACACTACGGGTATCTCCGAAAGTGTCTGTTGGGTTGGCACGAATCGAGACTGGGATTTGTCACTCCGTATGACAGAGAGGTATCTCTGGGCCCACTCAGTAATGCATCATCATAATGAGCTCAATGTGACCAAGTGGTTGTTCACGGGATCATGCATTACAGTACGAGTAAAGTGACTTGCTGGTAACGAAATTGAATGAGGTATTGGGATACCGACGATCGGGTCTCGGGCAAGTAACGTACCGATTGACAAAGGGAATTGTATACGGGATTGATCGAATCCTCGACATCGTGGTTCATCCGATGAGATGATCGATGAGCATGTGGGAGCCAACATGGGTATCCAGATCCTGCTGTTGGTTATTGACGGGAGAGTCATCTCGGTCATGTCTGCGTGTCTCCCGAACCCGTAGGGTCTACACACTTAAGGTTTGGTGACGCTAGGGTTGTTGAGATATTAGTATACGGTAACCCGAAAGTTGTTCGGAGTCCCGGATGAGATCCCGGACGTCACGAGGAGTTCTGGAATGGTCCGGAGGTGAAGATTTATATATAGGAAGTCAAGTTTCGGCCATCGGGAAAGTTTCGGGTGTAATCGGTATTGTACCGGGACCACCGAAAGGGTCACGGGGGTCCACCGGGTGGGGCCACCTATCTCGGAGGGCCCCATGGGCTGAAGTGGGAGAGGAACCAGCCCCTAGTGGGCTGGTGCGCCCCCCATGGGCCTCCCCTGCGCCTAGGGTTGGAAACCCTAGGGGTGGGGGCGCCCCACTTGGCTTGGGTGGCACTCCACCCCCCTTGGCCGTCGCCCCCCTTGGAGATTGCATCTCCTAGGGCCGGCGCCCCCCTAGGGGTCCTATATATAGTGGGGGGGAGGGAGGGCAGCCTCACCCTAGCCCCTGGCACCTCCCTCTCCCTCCCATGACACTCCTCCCTCTCCCTGAGCTTGGCGAAGCCCTGCCGAGATCACTGTTGCTTCCACCACCACGCCGTCGTGCTGCTGGATCTTCATCAACCTCTCCTTCCCCCTTGCTGGATCAAGTTGGAGGAGACGTCTTCCCAACCGTACGTGTGTTGAACGCGGAGGTGCCATCCGTTCGGCACTAGGTCATCGGAGATTTGGATCACGACGAGTACGACTCCATCAACCCCGTTCTCTTGAACGCTTCCGCGTGCGATCTACAAGGGTATGTAGATGTACTCCCCTCTCCCTCGTTGCTAGATGACTCCATAGATTGGTCTTGGTGATGCGTAGAAAATTTTAAAATTCTGCTACGTTCCCCAACAATATGTAGGAGTAAATTTTCCATGGCAATATTAGTAATTTTGCCATGGCAAATAAATGTGATAGTTCCATGGCAAATAAAAAGTAAAAATTGCCATGGCAATAATAGTTAAATATTTTCCATGTCGATATAGGTAATTTAGCCATGAAAATAAATGTAAATCGCCATGGAAAATAAAGAGTAAAAATTTCCATGTCAATGAAAAAGTTAAATTTATTGCCATGGTATTTTACTATATACGTGAAGACGCAAGAAGATGTGGATTGAAAATTGCCATAATGTAGAACACGAGAAATGTACCATATATTGTTTGGTGGTAATTGCCATGTTCATAAAGGAAATGCACCATGGTCCCATGAATAAGCAAAAATTCCCATGGAAAAAAATGAAAGTGAAATTTTCCATGGCATTAGAAAGTGAAAAAAACGGAGATGATACGGAAAAAGACATGGTAATCGAAGCAAAAAAGACATGTGAAATTTGTCATGGCAATAAAGAAGTAAATTTTGCCACGATACGAAAAAAATCAAATTTGCCATGGTATTTGTATTAAATTTGCCATGGTCTATAAATTAAGTTTGCCATGTCCATAAAAACAAGTTTGCCATGTTAGAAAAAAAATAAAAACCCCCCTTTAGTAAAATATATGTTATACATAGTAAAAATAATATCACTAAAAACTACATTCAAATATGAATCCAACATTATAATTTTTGGTGACATGCATTAAGATTTTACTCGTCACATATGCGGTTAAACTTTGTCCCAAAATACAATGAAGATTAGTAAACCAGGACTTAGGTAGTACTCATCATGTATCAAAGATGTTTATCACATATATGAAAACAACTAATTATGTATTAAAAAAGATTGTCGATAACGTCAGATGTTCGGTGTGGGAGCATCGATCGAACGATCCAGTTCGGCATGAGAGGAGACCCAGCGTGAACGTCCCCCCCACCCCTCCCACACACACAACGCGAACACCCCCAGCATCGCTTCTACCCTCTGTCGTGACTTAAAAAAGAAAAGAAAAGCCCAGTATGGCCCAGTTTCTACTATGACTAAAAAGCATTGTTTGAGATGTGAAGAAAGCTTAGATTTTGCCATACTATGAAAAAGATGCCATTAAAAGGGGAAAAATTGAGAACAAAAAAACCTCAATGATGCAAACCGAAAATTGTCATTCGTCTTTAACAAAAGCAAATTTTGCCATGGACAAAAAGATCTTTGTTTATGCAATGGCACGAAAAGAGAGAAGTCATGGCAATTTGCATTGTACGTAGTGTCAAACAGGTGGACAAAAAATACCATGAAAAATAGATGAAAGTGAAATTTTCCATGGCATTAAAATAAAAAATGGACATGGACCATGAAAATTTCAATTGCCATGACCAATAAAAGGAAGAACTTGCCATGAAAATATTGAAGCATAATGGACATGTATGTAGGAGTAAATTTATCATGGCAATATTAGTAATTTTGCCATGGCAAATAAATGTGGCAGTTCCATGGCAAATAAAAAGTAAAAATTGCCATGGCAATAATAGTTAAATATTTTCCATGTCGATATAGGTAATTTAGCCATGAAAATAAATGTAAATCGCCATGGAAAATAAAGAGTAAAAATTTCCATGTCAATGAAAAAGTTAAATTCATTGCCATGGTATTTTACTATATACATGAAGACGCAAGAAGATGTGGATTGAAAATTACCATAATGTAGAACACGAGAAATGTACCATATATTGTTTGGTGGTAATTGCCATGTTCATAAAGGAAATGCACCATGGTCCCATGAATAAGCAAAAATTCCCATGGAAAAAAAAGTGAAAGTGAAATTTGCCATGGCATTAGAAAGTGAAAAAACGGACATGATACGAAAAAAGGCATGGTAATCGAAGCAAAAAAGACATGTGAAATTTGTCATGGGAATAAAGAAGTAAAATTTGCCATGATAGGAAGAAAAATCAAATTTGCCATGGTATTTGTATTAATTGCCATGGTCTATAAATTAAGTTTGCCATGTCCATAAAAACAAGTTTGCCACGTTAGAAAAAAAATAAAAATCCCGCTTTAGTAAAATTGCCATGACCCATGAAATAGTAATGCCAAGACACGGGAAAAGAGTTTGCCATGGGCCATGAATTAAAATAGCCATTGTATTAACAATGAAATTGATATGGTGAATGAAGCCTATTTTCCCACATTACACATATGACCATTACAAAACAAAAATCTAGAACTTGTCATTTTGTTCTATCTAAAGAATATATTGCAATCTGGCACAAGGCATATGTTTTTTTGTAAATAAAAAGTAAGTACCATTTTAGTATTTTTTTGTCTTGTTTGAAAAAGGGACATGGTAATTGAAACAAATAGACATGATGAAGTTGCCATGCCAATAAAAAGTAAATATTGCCATGATACGAAAAAAGACATGATTAATAAAAATGTATTCTGGCATAAGATTGCCATGGTCCATGCACTAAGTTTGCTATTATGTATGTACTAGACTTGCCATGGTTACATAGAAAGGAAATATTGCCATGCTGCAAAATAAGAAGATTTTTTTCAATGCTCGTGGCAGAAAATACGAGCTAGATTGCCATGTAAGTTTTGGAGATTGTGGACTTGGTTGAAAATTCCCATCACAACAAATAAATCATCACTATATAACATGCCAACAAAATGTGTGAAAGTGCCCATGGAAAAATAGAAGACTATATTGCCATGGTCCATGCACTAAGTTTCCCGTGATGTATGTACTAGACTTGCGATGGTTGCATAGAAAGGAAATTTTGCCATGTTGTCAAAAAAGAAGGATTTTTTCCATGCCCAGAGCAAAAAATACGAGCTAAATTGCCATGGAAATTTTGGAGATTGTGAAATTGGGTGAAAATTGCCATCAGAGCAACAAAATCGTCACTATGTAACATAACTAAAAAATGTGTCAAAGTGCCCTCCATGGTGTTGGAGAACGTAGTAATTTCAAAAAAAAATCCCACGCACACGCAAGATCATGATGATGCATAGCAACGAGAGGGGAGAGTGTGTCCACGTACCCTCGTAGACCGAAAACGGAAGCGTTAGCACAACACGGTTGATGTAGTCGTACGTCTTCATGATCCGACCGATCAAGTACCGAACGCACGGCACCTCCGAGTTCTGCACACGTTCAACTCGATGACGTCCCTCGAACTCCGATCCAGCCGAGCTTTGAGGGAGAGTTCCGTCAGCACGACGGCGTGGTGACGATGTTGATGTTCTACTGTCGCAGGGCTTTGCCTAACCACCGCTACAATATTATCGAGGTGGACTATGGTGGAGATGGGCACCGCACACGGCTAAAAGATCCAAGGGATCAATTGTTGTGTCTATGGGGTGCCCCTCTCCTCTGTATATAAAGGAGGGGAGGAGATGCCGGCCAAGGGAAGGAGGCGCGCCCAAGGGGGGAGTCCTACTCCCACCGGGAGTAGGACTCCTCCTTTTCCTATTTGGAGAGGGAGAGGGAAGGAAGAGGAAGGAGGGAGGAAGGAAAGGGGGGTCGGCCCCCCTCCCAATTCGGATTGGGCTTGGGGGGGGGGCCCTCCCTTGCTCCTTTCCCCTCCTTTCCACTAAAACCCATTAAGGCCCATATACCTCCCGGGGGGTTCCGATAACCTCCCGGTGCTTCGATATTATCCCGATCTCACCCGGAACCATTCCTGTATCCAAATATAGTCATCCAATATATCGATATTTATGTCTCGAACATTTCGAGACTCCTCGTCATGTCCGTGATCACATCCAGGACTCCGAACTACCTTCGGTACATCAAAAACCATAAACTTATAATATAACCATCATCGAACTTTAAGCGTGCGGACCCTACGGGTTCGAGAACTATGTAGACATGACCGAGACACGTATCCGGTCAATAACCAATAGCGGAACCTGGATGCTCATATTGGCTCCTACATATTCTACGAAGGTCTTTATTGGTCAAACCGCATAACAACATACGATGTTCCTTTTATCATCGGTATGTTACTTTCCCGAGATTCAATCATCGGTATCTCAATACCTAGTTCAATATCGTTACCGGAAAGTCTATTTACTCGTTCTGTAACACATCATCCCGTAACTAACTCATTAGTTGCAATACTTGCAAGGCTTAAGTGATGTGTATTACCGAGTGGGTCGAGAGATACCTTTCCAACAATCGGAGTGACAAATCCTAATCTCGAAATACGCCAACCCAACAAGTACCTTCGGAGACACCTATAGAGCACCTTTATAATCACCCAATTACGTTGTGACGTTTGGTAGCACACAAAGTGTTCCTCCGGTAAACGGGAGTTGCATAATCTCATAGTCATAGGAACATGTATAAGTCATGAAGAAAGCAATAACAACAAACTAAATGATCAAGTGCTAAGCTAACGGAATGGGTCAAGTCAATCACATCATTCTCCTAATGATGTGATCCCGTTAATCAAATGACAACTCTTTGTCTATGGCTAGAAAACATAACCATCGTTGATCAACGAGCTAGTCAAGTAGAGGCATACTAGCACTACTAGGGAAAAGCCTATACACAGAATTTTACCAGTAGCGCTGTACAAAATCAAGCGATGCTGCTACTTAGTAGCAGCGCGCGTAAATAAACCGCGCTACTGCTATGACTTTAGCAGTAGCGCGTACTAGCGAAAAGCGCTGCTGCTATGTTTGAACTGGGCGCACATGGCTAGCCCAACCTAGCAGTAGCGCGTATAATGGCCCAGCGCTACTGCTAATTGCTATAGCTGCAGCGTGTATTCCAGAACACGCTGTAGCTAATGTAGCAGCAGCGCCCTTTCTGGAACGCGCTACTGGTACTTCTGACTTAACCACGCGGTTCGTCCTTCCCCACGGCCACTTCATCCCCCGAATCAACTCCACTCTCGCCGCCCCCCTCGGCCGCTGCACGCTCTCCCCACGCCGCCCCGACCCCAGATTCAACGTCGGCCCCGCCCCCGACCTCAACGCCGCCCCTGACCCCGACCTCAACGCCGCCCCGGACACCGCCCCCGCCCCCCCGACCTCAACGCCGCCCCGGAGCCCCGACCACGACCTCGACGCCGCCTGCCCCTCCCTCGTCGCAGGCACCCGAGGTGAGCACGCCTGCTCCTCACTCCCCCTACCTCTGCCTAGGGTTTCTACCTCCATCAAATTAGTTAGGGTGGAAACGAATCGGATGCGGATGCGGCTCAAATGAGTTAGGGTTCATGTAAGGGTGGAAACGAATCAAATTTCTAAGATGAATCATAAAACGAGTAAAATTTGACCACTTATTTCACTTTATAGTTGGAACTAGTTAGTAAGAACTAGGTGCTAATTAGGTAGTAAGTTTATTTTTAGTAAGAACTAGTTGAATTAATAGAACTAGTTAGTTAGAACTTGTTGCTATTTTTTTAGTTAAAGCAATTTTCCCGCATCGACGTGGACGATGCCTATCCCGCATCCTCGTCGTCGAGTCGGCGGAGGACGACACCTGCTTGACCAGATGGGCCATGACTGGGCTCCGCCGGGGTGGTACTGGGAGGCGCTACCTACCGGGGGTGCATGTTGGTGAGGAGCCAGCCTGTCGTTGACCCGAACCTTCTTTGGTGGCGGTCGCGTGGGCCAGTGATGGTCCAGAGGCTGGAGGACTCCGCGGAGGTGGTGCGTCACCGTGTCAGTGAGGAGGACACGCACGTCCGTCGCTACTTGTTTGCGTTGGAGCACAGGTTCTCCAATACCTGGCAGGTTCTCCAGGGATCTCACTGGAGCTATGATCCTGTGATGGTTCCTTCTCTGTGGGTGTCCACCGCCCACACCGATACCCGTCGTGTGCTAGGGTTTTAGTTGTACTAGTGATGTTATATGTATGACACTATTCGGGATGTATTAGTGATAATATTCGACGATGTACGGACGCATGAGATGATTTACTTTTGCTTATTGAATGCATGCTAATTTGAGTCTTATAAGATATTTTGAAATGTATATCTTGTGTTGCTCAATATCCAAGTGGCCGGTCATGTTTGCAGGTTACAGCTCCGAGTCGCCTATGTTTTGCCGGAGTGTTGATTCATTTCCGTTCCGGCAAATTTCAGGCGCTCGATATATCCTATTTTAGCAAAGGTCATGCCGGATTTTTCCATGAATTTTGGCATGACTTTTGCCAGGATATGTAGGAAATATCGAGTGCCCCGGATTTGTGTGTTGAGTATCCTGGTAGTTGTCTTCTATCGATTTTCAATTAATGTTTTAACTATGAACATAGGAAATGTCTGACGACAAAAAGGATTTCGGTATTTGCAAATACTGCGAAGACGAGCGCGGCCTGTGCGACGGAATCTTCCTAGATGATGATAGGCGCTTCAGCATCAAGCTCGACGAGAACTTCGAAGTGGATACAGTAAGTCACAACGACAAGTCTTTTTTCGTAATTAAGCATGACATCTGCTTCATTTGCTTCAACTTATATTTTTTTACTATTCTACTAGCGTATCCCCTGCCATGCAAGAGTTTTTGTATTGGATAAGATAGGTTTCAGTCATACTATGGAGGTAAAGAAAGTTTATTTGAAGACCGAGCATGGTTATATTTTCCATGCAAAATTATACAATTCAGACGACTACACCTATTTTGGATGCAAAACATGGCGAGCACTATGCAAGACTTATGCATTTCAGCCTGATATGGTTATCACCTTTGATATTCGTCCGGAAGATGATATTGAAGGTAATACCGACATCTGGGTCGATGTGCAGACGCCTCCAGTTACACCAAAATGTAAGTTTCTCAACCATATTTATGTCTTTGATATTGTTTATTCAAAAATAGTTGACAACTAATTTGTATTGTCAGCTTATTTCGATGCAAGCAAACATGTCCAGCGCTTGGTAGACAGGACCTACTACTGTCCCGGGGCTGAACTAAACTGCGAGGAGCTAAGTCATTATGTTTCATGGCTTGAGGATCTTGATACCGTCAAGACAAATTTTCTTCCTGGACTTAGAAATCTTAGTACTGAAAACGTGCGACCAATAGTGTTCGTCATGAACTACGGTCACATCTATTTAGGAAGGATGGTAAGATTTTTACTATTTGTCCTCAATGCATCTTTTCCATACATTATTTGTGAAGCTAAACTTCATTGCTAAGTATGTGACCATACGATGTTCTTCAACAGGGACTCCCGATGAATGTTGTGCCTTATGGGATCGAGACTAAAGGTACCATGAGTATTATTAGCTTACGGCCAAGATATCCTACATGTTACTTTAGTGCATTCAAGATCAGCGATGAATGCTTAATAGTGCAAGACTGGACCAGATATGTGATGGGGGAGCGCAGACAAGTACTAGGGGGCAGCAAACAGATGTGCTACCCAAAATTAGGAGACATGTTCATCTGCATGCTCCAACTTGATCAAGGAGGAGAGCTACACATGTTTTATGTTGTTTTACCTAAGAGAGAGCAGCAGGAGTGATTAGCTAGAAATGAGTTTGAGGATGATGATGTGCTACACTATTACTATGATGATAAAATAGCTAGTGTTGGTGGTAATGACTGATGATTATTATTAGCTAGTGTTAGTGGTGATTAAATAAATATTGTTGGTGCTAATGATTATGATGATGATTAAATAGCTTGTGCTGGCAGATTAGATTCAAGTGGAGGCAACATGTGGTGCACATCGAAAGTACTACTAGTCCAAACTAGATCAAGTTTGGATTAGTAGTATACTTTTGACATGCACCACATATTGCCTCCACTTGAACCTAATCCACCTTCATTTGACACACTTTTATGGACATAATGATGTAAACCTCATACCTGGTATTGTACCAATATTTGTATGATGGCGCATAAATACACTAAAAATAAAAAAAATAAAAAAACAATACTAGTAGCGATGGAAAGAAAACACGCTGCCAGTAGTTACATTAGCAGCAGCGTGGGAGTGAACAAGCGCTGCAGCTATTTGTCCTAGCAGTAGCGCGTGCGGCACGCATTACTGCTAAGCACTGTAGCACCTTATTAGTAGCGCGCCTACCCGCGCTACTAGTGAGCACAAAACCAGCGCTACTGCTAGGGTTTTCCCTAGTAGTGTAGTGACGCTGTGTTTGTCTATGTATTCACACATGTATCATGTTTCCGGTTAATACAATTCTAGCATGAATAATAAACATTTATCATGATATAAGGAAATAAATAATAACTTTATTATTGCCTCTAGGGCATATTTCCTTCAGTCTCCCACTTGCAATAGAGTCAATAATCTAGATTACACATTATGATTCTAACACCCATGGAGCCTTGGTGCTGATCATGTTTTGCTCGTGGAAGAGGCTTAGTCAACGGGTCTGCAACATCCAGATCCATATGTATCTTGCAAATCTCTATGTCTCCCACCTAGACTTGGTACCGGATGGAGTTGGAGCGTCTTTTGATGTGCTTGGTTCTCTTGTGAAATCTGGATTCCTTTGCCAAAGCAATTGCACCAGTATTGTCTGATGACTACTACACAACCTTCTTCTTGTAGACGTTGTTGGGCCTCCAAGTGCAGAGGTTTGTAGGACAGTAGCAAATTTCCCTCAAGTGGATGACCTTGATAACCCACAAGTATAGGGGATCGCAACAATTTTTGAGGGTAGAATATTCAACCCAAATTTATTGATTCGACACAAGGGGAACCAAAGAATATTCTCAAGTATTAGCAGCTGAGTTGTCAATTCAACCACACCTGGAAACTGAATATCTGCAGCAAAGTGTTTAGTAGCAAAGTAATATGATATTGGTGATAACGGTAGCAAAACGTAACAGTAGTAAATGTAATGTTTTTGGTATTTTGTAGTGATGATAGCAATAGCAACGAAAAAGTAAATAAGCGAAGAACAATATATGGAAAGCTCGTAGGCAATGGATCGGTGATGGAGAATTATGCCGGATGCGGTTCATCATGTAACAGTCATAACCTAGGGTGACACAGAACTAGCTCCAATTCATTGATATAATGTAGGCATGTATTCTGAACATAGTCATACGTGCTTATGGAAAAGAACTTGCATGACATCTTTTGTCCTACCCTCCCGTGGCAGCGGTGTCCTTACGGAAACTAAGGGATATTAAGGTCTCCTTTTAATAGAGAACCGGAACAAAGCATTAACACATAGTGAATACATGAACTCCTCAAACTACGGTCATCACCGGTAAGTATCCCGATTATTGTCACTTCGGGGTTAACGGATCATAACACATAATAGGTGACTATAGACTTGCAAGATAGGATCAAGAACACTCATATATCGATGAAAACATAATAGGTTCAGATCTGAAATCATGGCACTCGGGCCCTAGTGACAAGCATTAAGCATAGCAAAGTCATAGCAACATCAATCTCAGAACATAGTGGACACTAGGGCTCAAACCCTAACAAAACTAACTCGATTACATGATAAATCCCATCCAACCCATCACCGTCCAGCAAGCCTACGATGGAATTACTCACGCACGGCGGTGAGCATCATGAAATTGGTGATGGAGGATGGTTGGTGATGACGATGGCGACGGATTCCCCTCTCCGGAGCCCCGAACGGACTCCAGATCAGCCCTCCCAAGAGGTTTTAGGGCTTGGCGGCGGCTCTGTATCGTAAAACACGGTGATTTCTTCTCTCTGGTCTTTTTCTCCCTGAAACTCAATATATGGAGGTGGAGTTGGAGTCGAAGAGGCAACAGGGGGCCCACGAGGTAGGGGGCGTGCCCCCACCCTCGTGGCAAGGTGGTGGCCCCCTGGCCTTCATCTTTGGCATGTATTTTTCTTATTTTCTGAAAAGTGTCTCCGTGAAGTTTCAGGTCATTCCGAGAACGTTTGCTCCTGCACATAAATAACACCATGGTAATTCTGCTGAAAACAGCGTCAGTCCGGGTTAGTTCCATTCAAATCATGCAAGTTATAGTCCAAAACAAGGGCAAAAGTGTTTGGAAAAGTAGATACGTTGGAGACGTATCAACTCCCCCAAGTTTAAACCTTTGCTTGTCCTCAAGCAATTCAGTGGACAAACTGAAAGTGATAAAGAAAAACTTTTACAAACTTTGTTTGCTCTTCTTGTTGTAAATATGTAAAGCGAGCATTCAAGTTTTCAGCAAAGATTATAACTAACCACATTTGCAATAACGCATAGGTCTCAAGTTTACTCATATCAATAGCATAATCAACTAGCGAGCCATAATAATAAAACTCGGATGACAACACTTTCTCAAAATAATCATAATATGATATAACAGGATGGTATCTCGCTAGCCCTTTCTGAGACCGCAAAACATAAGTGCAGAGCACCTTTAAAGACTGAGGACTGACTAGACATTGTAATTCATGGTAAAAGAGATCCAGTCAAGTCATATTCAATGTAAACTAACAGTAATGAATGCAAATGACAACAATGCTCTCCAATGGTGCTTTTTAATAAGAGGATGATGACTCAACATAAAAGTAAATAGATAGGCCCTTCGCATAGGGAAGCAATGATTTGTAGAGGTGCCAGAGCTCGGTTTTGAAACAGAGGTGAATAATATTTTGAGCGGTATACTTTCATTGTCAACATAACAACCAAGAGATGGCGATATCTTCCATGCTACACACATTATAGGCGGTTCCCAAACAGAATGGTAAAGTTTATACTCCCCCTTCCACCAACAAGCATCAATCCATGGCTTGCTCGAAACAACAAGTGCCTCCAACTAACAAGAGTCCAAAGGGGAGTTTTGTTTGCAATTATTTTGATTTAGTTTGCATAGAGCATGAGACTGGGCATCCCGGTGACCAGCCATTTATCTCGTGAGTGAGGAGCGGAGTCCACTCCTCTTGAGAATAACCCTCCTAACATGGAAGATACAGACAACCCTAGTTGATACATGAGCTATTCGAGCATACAAAACATGATATTTATTTGAAGGTTTGGAGTTTGGCACATACAAATTTACTTGGAATGGCAGGTAGATACCGTATATAGGTAGGTATAGTGGACTCATGTGGAATAACTTTGGGGTTTAAGGGATTGGATGCACAAGCAGTATTCTCGCTTAGTACAGGTGAAAGCTAGCAAAAGACTGGGAAGCAACCAGCTAGAGAGCGACAACAGTCATGAACATGCATTAAAATTAATCAACACCGAATGCAAGCATGAGTAGGATATAATCCACCATGAACATAAATATCGTGAAGGCTATGTTGATTTTGTTTCAACTACATGCGTGAACATGTGCCAAGTCAAGTCACTTAAATCATTCAGAGGAGGATACCACCCTATCATACCACATCATAACCATTTTAATAGCATGTTGGCACGCAAGGTAAACCATTATAACTCATAGCTAATCAAGCATGGCACAAGAAACTATGATCTCTAGTTGTCATTGCAAACATGTTTATACATAATAGGCTGAATCAGGAACGATGAACTAATCATATTTACAAAAACAAAAGAGGTCGAGTTCATACCAACTTTTCTCATCTCAGCTAGTCCATCATATATCATCATAATTGCCCTTCACTTGCATAACCGAACGATGTGAATGATAATAATAGTGCACGTGCATTGGACTAAGCTGGAATCTGCAGGCATTCAATAAACACGAGAAGGCAAGGCAATATGGGCTCTTTTGTCAGATCAACAATAATGCATATAAGAGCCTCTTTAAAAATTTAATTATGGTCTTCTCCTATCAACCCCCAAGGAAAAGAAAACAAATAAAACTATTTACATGGGAAAGCTCCCAACAAGCAAAAGAAGAACATGAAATCTTTTTGGGTTTTCCTTTTAATTACTACTACAAGCATGGAAAGTAAACTAATTAAAAACTACAACTATTTTTTTTGGTTTTTCTTAAGGTTTATTAAACACACAAGAAGAAAGCATAAAAAGGAAAATAAATTAGCATGGATGATACAATGAAAAAGTATGAGCACCGACATCTAGCAATGAGTGTGTGAGCATAAATGTAATGTCGGTGAGAAATACGTACTCCGCCAAGCTTAGGCTTTTGGCCTAAGTTGTTCTATGGCCACGGCTGGCCTGGCTGATTTTCATAATAGTAGCTGGGGTCGTACTGTGATGCAGCAGCTTTCGACTGCTGAGCTGCAGCGTGGCAACGAGCGGCCTCCTCTCTCCTCTCGTACTCATCTGCCTCCTCTCTGGTAATAGTATATCCTCCTCTTGCCTGATAATCAAAGAAAGCAGGGGCAGGGA
The DNA here is from genome assembly GCF_056163025.1 of Triticum urartu. NCBI lineage: Eukaryota > Viridiplantae > Streptophyta > Magnoliopsida > Poales > Poaceae > Triticum > Triticum urartu. The sequence goes on from NC_141874.1 coordinate 648,872,300, forward strand.
GAGTAATACGGACAACACGACGTCTGTCAAAGTTTGGTCGATACTGGAGAGGTGATTCGTTCCTCTCGACAAACTGGTGGTGAACCATAGCATTAAAATCTAGATAGGTAGGAGGTAATCCAATATCATCTTCGTGTACATCTATACCAAGAAAATTAGCTACGCGGGTTGCATAAATTCCACCAAAGAAATCTCCATTAAATCTATTAAGATGCAACCTACGTGCAACAATGGCTCCCAAATTATAAGATTTGTCTCCTATCACAGCACTCCTAAGAATACTGAGGTCAGGGACACACATGTGACATGCCTAATCTTTACCATTTATGCATCTACCTATGAAGAGAGCAAAATAATGTATAGCGGGAAAGTGAATGCTCCCTATGGTAGTTTTTGTAATATCTCTAGATTCTCCCACAGTTATACTAGCAAGAAAATCTCTAAATTCAGATTTGCGAGGATCCCTTATACTACCCCATTGTGGAAGTTTGCATGCAGTGGTAAAATCCTCTAAGTCCATGGTATAAGATTTATCATGAAGATCAAACAGGACAGTTAGAGAATTACGTGAAGTTGAAAATTCAAACCTCCTCACAAAGGAACTAGTGAGATTATCATAATGTCTGCACTTCTCTTCCTCGAAGCTCACGAGATCAGCGTTACGCAAATATGCGTTGAATTCTTCTTTTATTCCCGCTCGATCCATAAAATTTTTAGAAGGCCACTCACAAGGACGCACTGGAGCGTCCTTGGTGGCTCTTCATCAGCATCACACATTGCAAGCCTGGGTCCTTGCTTCCTTGAAGAACCACCTTGGAACATTTTCCTAAGCATTTTTATTCCTCTGAAAAATTCTAATTTTTTTAGTAACTTCAAAATAAAAGTAAACCAAACTCAATAATATTGATAGCAACTACTCCTACAAGTGGCTAGGGCCTATATCATGCATTAAAACTATTTGGAACCATATAAATTTGACATGCAAGCTCAAGAACAGGGTCACCCAAGCAGCAAAAATTTGCAATGAATAAAGCACTAGAACAAAACTGGACCAATGGGGGAGTCACATACCAAGGAACAATCTCCCCAAGCAGTTTTGTGAGAGGTGCTTTGAGCAAGGAGGTCGAAAATGACAGCAAAATGAGCTAGAACTCGTGCTTGAGCTGGATATTCGTGTTTGGGGGAGGAAGATGAAGTGTGTGGGTGCAGGAATAATTGGAGGAGGGCCACCGTGGGCCCACGAGGCATGGGGGCGCGCCCTCCACCCTCATGGGCAGGTGGTTGGCCCCCTGGTGTGTTCTCAGTTCCATAAATCCTCAAATATTCTAGAAAAAAATCATATTTAATTTTGAGGGCATTTGGAGAACTTTTATTTTTGAGGTATTTTTATATTGCATGGATAATCAGATAACAGACAAACAAATAATTATTTTTATTTTATTTAATATAAATAACAAAAAGTAAAAGTGGGGTACAGAAGGTTGTGCCTTCTAGTTTCATCCATCTCATGATCATCAAAAGGAATCCACTAACAAGGTTGATCAAGTCTTGTTAACGAACTCATTCCGAATAACATGGAACCGGAGAAATTTCGAATAACACTATGTTACCTCAACGGGGATATGCACATCCCCAATAATAAGATATCATATTTCTTCTTGACAGTAGGAAGAGGAAATTCAAAACCTCCAAATATAATCAATGGAATTTTTCCAATAGAGTTGATACTATGAACTTGAGGTTGTTTCCTCGGAAAGTGTATCGTGTGCTCATTACCATTAACATGAAAAGTGACATTGCCTTTAGTGCAATCAATAACAGCCCCTGCAGTATTCAAAAAGGGTCTTCCAAGAATAATAGACATACTATCGTCCTCGGGAATATCAAGAATAACAAAGTCCGTTAAAATAGTAACATTTGCAACTACAACTGACACATCCTCACAAATACCGACATGTATAGTAGTTGATTTATCAGCCATTTGCAAAGATATTTCAGTAGGTGTCAACTTATTCAAATCAAGTCTACGATATAAAGAGAGATGCATAACACTAACACTGTCTCCAAGATCACATAAAGCAGTTTTAACATAGTTTCTTTTAATAGAGCATGGTATAGTGGGTACTCCTGGATCTCCAAGTTTCTTTGGTATTCCACCCTTAAAAGTGTAATTAGCAAGCATGGTGGAAATTTCAACTTCTGATATCTTTCTTTTATTTGTAATTATATCCTTCATGTACTTAGCATAAGGATTGGTTTTGAGCATATCAGTTAATCGCATACACAAAAAGATAGGTCTAATCATTTCACCAAAGCGCTCAAAATCCTCATCATCCTTTTTCTTGGATGGTTTGGGAGGAAAAGGCATGGGTTTCTGAACCCAAGGCTCTCTTTCTTTACCATGTTTGTTAGCAACAAAGTCTTTCTTATCATAACGTTGATTCTTTGATTGCGGGTTATCAAGATCAACAACAGGTTCAATTTCTATATCATTATCATTACTAGGTTGAGCATCATTATGAACATTATTATTAGCATTATTACTAGTTTCAGGTTCATTACCAGATTGAGTTTCAGCATCAAAAATAGAAATATCATTTGGATTCTCAGGTGTTTCAACAATAGGATCACTAGAAGCATGCAAAGTCCTATCGTTTTTCTTTTTCTTCTTTTTAGAAGAACTAGGTGCATCTAAATTATTTCTCTAAGAATCTTGCTCAATTCTCTTAGGATGGCCTTCAGGATACAAAGGTTCCTGAGTCATTCTACCACCTATAGTCATAACTCTAACAGCATTATCATTATTCTTATTATTCAATTCATTGAGCAAATCATTTTGAGCTTTAAGTACTTGTTCTACTTGAGTGGTAACCATAGAAGCATGTTTACTAATAAGTTTAAGTTCACTTTTAACATTAGCCATATAATCACCCAAGTGTCCAAGCATATTTGAATTGTATTTCAATTGTCTACCAAAATAAGCATTGAAATCTTCTTGCTTAGCCATAAATTTATCAAACTCATCTAAGCATGGGCTAGCAAACTTAGTAAATGGGATTACAGCTTTATCATATCTATAGAGAGAATTTACCTTTACTACCTGTTTCGGGTTATCAAGACCATGAGTTTCTTCGATAGGTAAAGGATTTGGATTCTTCAACAGGCGGTAAATTAAGACCAAATATTTCTTCAATAGGAGGTAAATTCTTAACATCTTCAGCTTTAATACCTTTTTCTTTCATAGATTTCTTTGCCTCTTGCATATCTTCAGGACTGAGAAATAGAATACCCCTCTTCTTCGGAGTTGGTTTAGGAATAGGTTCAGGAATTGGCTCTGGAGGTGTCCAATTATTTTCATTTGTCAACATATTATTCAATAGAATTTCAGCTTCATCCGGTGTTCTTTCCCTGAAAATAGAACCAGCACAACTATCCAGGTAATCTCTAGAGGCATCGGTTAGTCCATTATAAAAGATATCAAGTATTTCATTTTTCTTAAGAGGATGATCAAGCAAAGCATTAAGTATTTTAGAAGCCTCCCCCAAGCTTGTGGGAGACTCTCTTCTTCAATTTGCACAAAATTATATATATATCCCTTAAAGCAGCTTGTTTCTTATGAGCAGGGAAATATTTAGCAGAGAAGTAATAAATCATATCCTGGGGACTACGCACACAACCAGGATCAAGAGAATTAAACCATATCTTAGCATCACCCTTTAATGAGAACGGAAATATCTGAAGGATATAAAAGTAGCGAGTTCTCTCATCTTTAGTGAACAGGGTGGCTATATCATTCAATTTAGTAAGATGTGCCACAACAGTTTCAGATTCATAACCATGAAAAGGATCAGATTCAACCAAAGTAATTATATCAGGATCAACAGAGAATTCATAATCCTTATCAGTAACAAAGATAGGTGAATTAGCAAAAGCAGGGTCAGGTTTCATTCTGACATTTAGAGATTGCTTACTCCGTTTAGTTAATAATTTTTTAAGTTCAGTTCTATTTCTGCAAGCTAAAATGGCTAAAGAAGTGTCTTGATCAAAAACATAACCCTTAGGAATAGCAAGTGGTTCTTCATCATCACTTTCATCAGTATCATCAGATTCAATATTTTCTATCTCTCTAGCCCTAGCAAGTTGTTCATCAAGAAAAGCACTAAGTGGCATAGTAGTATCAGGCATAGAGGTAGTTTCATCATAAGTATCATGCATAGCAGAAGTGGCATCATAAATAACATGCGACATATCAGAACGAATAGCAGAAGCAGGTGTAGGTGTCGCAAGCTTACTCAAAACAGAAGGTGAATCAAGTGCAGAGCTAGATGGCAGTTCCTTACCTCCCCTCGTAGTTGAGGGATAGATCTTGGTTTTTGGATATCTCAAGTTCTTCATAATGATAAGCAGATATATATATCCCAAGTGACTCAAAGAATAGAGCTATGCTCCCCGGCAACGGTGCCAGAAAATAGTATTGATAACCCACAAGTATAGGGGATCGCAATAGTTTTCGAGGGTAGAGTATTCAACCCAAATTTATTGATTCGACACAAGGGGAGCCAAAGAATATTCTCAAGTATTAGCAGCTGAGTTGTCAATTCAACCACACCTGGAAACTCAATATCTGCAGCAAAGTGTTTAGTAGCAAAGTAATATGATAGTGGTGATAACGGTAGCAAAAGGTAACAGTAGTAAAAGTAATGTTTTTGGTATTTTGTAGTGATGATAGCAATAGCAACGAGAAAGTAAATAAGCGAAGAACAATATATGGAAAGCTCGTAGGCAATGGACCTGTGATGGAGAATTATGCCGGATGCGGTTCATCATGTAACAGTCCTAGGGTGACACAGAACTAGCTCCAGTTCATTGATATAATGTAGGCATGTATTCCAAACATAGTCGTACGTGCTTATGGAAAAGAACTTGCATGGCATCTTTTGTCCTACCCTCCCGTGGCAGCGGGGTCCTTATGGAAACTAAGGGATATTAAGGTCTCCTTTTAATAGAGAACCGGAACAAAGCATTAACACATAGTGAATACATGAACTCCTCAAACTACGGTCATCACCGGTAAGTATCCCGATTATTGTCACTTCGGGGTTAACGGATCATAACACATAATAGGTGACTATAGACTATATACTAATAGGTTCAGATCTGAAATAATGGCACTCGGGCCCTAGTGACAAGCATTAAGCATAGCAAAGTCATAGCAACATCAATCTCAGAACATAGTGGACACTAGGGATCAAACCCTAACAAAACTAACTCGATTACATGATAGATCCCATCCAACCCATCACCGTCCAGCAAGCCTACGATGGAATTACTCATGCACGGCGGTGAGCATCATGAAATTGGTGATGGAGGATGGTTGGTGATGACGATGGCGACGGATTCCCTCTCCGGAGCCCCGAACGGACTCCAGATCAGCCCTCCCGAGAGGTTTTAGGGCTTGGCGGCGGCTCTGTATCGTAAAACACGGTGATTTCTTCTCTCTGGTCTTTTTCTCCCTGAAACTCAATATATGGAGGTGGAGTTGGAGTCGAAGAGGCAACAGGGGGCCCACGTGGTAGGGGCACGTGCCCTAGGGGGGCAGGCGTGCCCCCCACCCTCGTGGCAAGGTGGTGGCTCCCTGGCCTTCATCTTTGGCAGGTATTTTTCTTATTTTCTGAAAAGTGTCTCCGTGAAGTTTCAGGTCATTCTGAGAACGTTTGCTCCTGCATATAAATAACACCATGGTAATTCTGCTGAAAACAGCGTCAGTCTGAGTTAGTTCCATTCAAATCATGCAAGTTAGAGTCCAAAACAAGGGCAAACGTGTTTGGAAAAGTAGATACGTTGGAGACGTATCAGACCTAAGGTTTATCAATCTGTAGGAGGCGTAGGATGAAGATGGTCTCTCTCGAGCAACCCTGCAACCAAATAACAAAGAGTCTCTTGTGTCCCCAACACACCCAATACAATGGTAAATTTTATAGGTGCACTAGTTCGGCGAAGAGATGGTGATACAAGTGGTATATGGATAGTAGATAATGGTTTTTGTAATCTGAAAATATAAAAACAGCAAGGTAAATAATGATAAAAGTGAGCACAAACGGTATTGCAATGCTAGGAAACAAGGCCTAGGGTTCATACTTTCACTAGTGCAAGTTCTCTCAACAATAATAATGTAATTGGATCATATAACTATCCCTCAACATGCAACAAGAGTCACTCCAAAGTCACTAATAGCGGAGAACAAACGAAGAGATTATGGTAGGGTACGAAACCACCTCAAAGTTATTCTTTCCAATCAATCCATTGGGCTATTCCTATAAGTGTCACAAACAGCCCTAGAGTTCGTACAAGAATAACACCTTAAGACACAAATCAACCAAAACCCTAATGTCACCTAGATACTCCAATGTCACCTCAAGTATCCGTGGGTATGATTATACGATATGCATCACACAATCTCAGATTCATCTATTCAAACCAACACAAAGTACTTCAATGATTGCCCCAAAGATCTACCGGAGAGTCAAGACGAAAACGTGTGCCAACCCCTATGCATAGGTTCATGGGCGGAACCCGCAAGTTGATCACCAAAACATACATCAAGTGGATCACGTGATATCACATTGTCACCACAGATAAGCACGACAAGACATACATCAAGTGTTCTCAAATCCTTAAAGACTCAATCCGATAAGATAACTTCAAAGGGAAAACTCAATCCATTACAAGAGAGTAGAGGGGTTGAAACATCATAAGATCTAACTCTAATAGCAAAGCTCGCGATACATAAAGATCGTACCACCTCAAGAACACGAGAGAGAGAGAGAGAGAGATCAAACACATAGCTACTGGTACATACCCTCAGCCCCGAGGGAGAACTACTCCCTCCTCGTCATGGATAGCACCGGGATGATGAAGATGGCCACCGGAGAAGGATTCCCCCTCCAGCAGGGTGCCGGAACGGGTCTAGATTGGCTTTTGGTGGCTATGGAGGCTTCTGGCGGCAGAACTCCCGATCTATTGTGCTCCCCGAAGTTTTTAGGGTATATGGGTATATAGGGGAGGAAGAAGTATGTCGGTGGACCTCCAGGCTGTCCATGAGGCAGGGGGCGCGCCTAGGGGGGTGGGCGCGCCCCCCACCCTCGTGGGCAGCCCGGGACTCTCCTGGTCCAACTCCGATACTCCATGGGCCTCTTCTGGTCCAAAAATAAGTTTCGTGAAGTTTCAGGTCAATTGGACTCCGTTTGATTTTCCTTTTCTGCGATACTCTAAACAAGGAAAAACAGAAACTGGCACTGGGCGCTAGGTTAATAGGTTAGTCCCAAAAATCATATAAAATAGCATATAAAGGCATATAAAACATCCAAGGTTGATAATATAATAGCATAGAACAATCAAAAATTATAGATACGTTGGAGACGTATCAGCATCCCCAAGTTTAATTCCTGCTCGTCCTCGAGTAGGTAAATGATAAAAACTGAATTTTTGATGTGGAATGCTACCTAACATATTTATCCATGTAATTCTCTTTATTGTGGCAAGAATATTCAGATCCATAAGATTCAAGACAAAAGTTTAATATTGACATAAAAATAATAATACTTCAAGCATACTAATAAAGCAATCATGTCTCCTCAAAATAACATGGCCAAAGAAAGCTATCCCTACAAAATCATATAGCCTGGCTATGCTCTATCTTCATCACACAAAATATTTAAATCATGCACAACCCCGATGACAAGCCAAGCAATTGTTTCATACTTTTGATGTTCTCAAACTTTTTCAATCTTCACGCAATACATGAGCGTGAGCCATGGACATAGCACTATAGGTGGAATAGAATGGTGGTTGTGGAGAAGACAAAAAGGAGAAGATAGTCTCACATCAACTAGGCGTATCAACGGGCTATGGAGATGCCCATCGATAGAAATCAATGTGAGTGAGTAGGGATTGCCATGCAACGGATGCACTAGAGCTATAAGTGTATGAAAGCTCAAAAATAAACTAAGTGGGTGTGCATCCAACTCGCTTGCTCACGAAGACCTAGGGCATTTTGAGGAAGCCCATCATTGGAATATACAAGCCAAGTTCTATAATGAAAGATTTCCACTAGTATATGAAAGTGACAACATAGGAGACTCTCTATCATGAAGATCATGGCGCTACTTTGAAGCACAAGTGTGGTAAAAGGATAGTAGCGTTGCCCCTTCTCTCTTTTTCTCTCATTTTTTATTTATTTTTATTTTTTTATTTGGGCCTTCTCTTTTTTATGGCCTCTTTTCTCTTCTTTTTTTATTTGGGCTTCTTTGGCCTTTTTATTATTTATTTTCGTCCGGAGTCTCATCCTGACCTGTGGGGGAATCATAGTCTCAGTCATCCTTTCCTCACTGGGACAATGCTCTAATAATGATGATCATCACACTTTTATTTACTTACAACTCAAGAATTACAACTCGATACTTAGAACAAAATATGACTCTATATGAGTGCTTTCGGTGGTGTACCGGGATGTGCAATGACTCATGAGTGACATGTATGAAAGAATTATGAACGGTGGCTTTGCCACAAATACAATGTCAACTACATGATCATGCAAAGCAATATGACAATGATGAAGCGTGTCATAATAAACGGAATAGTGGAGAGTTGCATGGCAATATATCTCGGAATGGCTATGGAAATGCCACGATAGGTAGGTATGATGGCTGTTTTGAGGAAGATATATGGTGGGTTTATGGTACCGGCGAAAGTTGCGCGGTACTAGAGAGGCTAGCAATGGTGGAAGGGTGAGAGTGCGTATAATCCATGGACTCAACATTAGTCATAAAGAACTCACATACTTATTGCAAAAATCTATTAGTTATCGAAACAAAGTACTATGCACATGCTCCTAGGAGGATAGATTGGTAGGAAAAGACCATCGCTCGTCCCCGACCGCCACTCATAATGAAGACAATCAATAAATAAATCATGCTCCGACTTCATCACATAACGGTTCACCATACGTGCATGCTACGGGAATCACAAACTTTAACACAAGTATCTCCCAAATTCACAACTACTCACTAGCATGACTCTAATATCACCATCTTCATATCTCAAAAATCATCAAGTATCAAACTTCTCATAGTATTCAATGCACTTTATATGAAAGTTTTTATTATACCCATCTCGGATGCCCATCATATTAGGACTAGTTTCATAACCAAAGCAAACTACCATGCTGTTCTAAAGACTCTGAAAATAATATAAGTGAAGCACAAGAGTACATCTATTTCTTCAAAATAAAACCACCACTGTGCTCTAAAAGGATATAAGTGAAGCACTAGAGCAAATGACAAACTACTTCGAAAGATATAAGTGAAGATCAATGAGTAGTCGAATAATTATGCAACTATGTGAAGACTCTCTAACATTTAATAATTTAAGATCTCGGTATTTTATTCAAACATCAAGCAAAGCAAAATAAAATGACACTCTAAGAATGGCAAACATCATGTGAAGAAGCAAAAACTTAGGATCAACCAAAACTAACTGATAGTTGTTGAAGAAGAAAGGTGGGATGCCAACCAGGGCATCCCCAAGCTTAGATGCTTGAGACTTCTTGAAATATTATCTTGGGATGCCTTGGGCATCCCCAAGCTTGAGCTTTTGTGTCTCCTTAATTCCTTTCGTATCATGGTCTCCCTAAATCTCAAAAGCTTCATCCACACAAAACTCAACAAGGACTCGTGAGATAAGTTAGTATAAACCATTGCAAAAACCTTATCATACTCCACTATACCAAATCACTAAATTATTATTCAACATTGCATACTAAATGCCTCTGCATATTTAATAGTCCTATCCTCAAATAGAATCATTAAAGAAGCAAACATATGCAAACAATGCAAACATAACAGCAATCTGCCTAAACAGGACAGTCTGTAAAGAGGGCAAAAAAATCCATACTTCCCTAACTCCAAAAATTATGAAAGAAAATTTACACTGTAGTAAATTTATCATAGCTTAATATGCAAAAGGTTTCAACATTTTATCACATTCTGACTTTTCTAGGGAATTATTGCAACATCGGTAAACTTTCTGTTTTCAAACAGCAACATGAAGACTTGTAAAATAGGCATAGTAAGGGCTATCAATGCCACTTTTATTGAAATAAAAGATGCAAAACATTGTTCTAAATAACAGCAAGAAAATCCTAACAAAATAAATTGACGCTCCAAGCAAAACATATATCATGTGGTGAATAAAAATATAGCTCCAAGTAAAGTTACCGATGAACGAAGACGAAAGAGGGGATGCCTTCCGGGGCATCCCCAAGCTTAGGCTCTTGGTTGTCCTTGAATATTACCTTGGGGTGCCTTGGGAATCCTGATATGTCTCCAATGTATCTATAATTTTTGATTGCTCCATGCTATATTATCTACTGTTTTGGATGTTTATGGGCTATATTATACACTTTTATATCATTTTTGGGACTAACCTATTAACCCAGAGCCCAGTGCCAGTTTCTGTTTTTACCCTGTTTTAGGATTTCGAAGAAAAGGAAAATCAAACGGAGTCCAATTGACCTGAAACTTCACGAAACTCATTTTTGGAAGGAAATAAGCCCAGAAGACTTGGAGTGCACGTCGGGGGATATGCGAGGAGGTCACGAGGCAGGGGGGCGCACCCACCCCCCTGGGCGCGCCCTCCACTCTCGTGAGCCCCTCGTGGCCCCCCTGACGTACTTCTTCCGCCTATATATCTCCATATACCGTAAAACACTGGTGAGCACAATAGATCGGGAGTTCCGCCGCCAGAAGCCTCCGTAAAACCAATCTAGACCCGTTCCGGCACCCTGCCGGAGGGGGCAATCCCTCTCCGGTGGACATCTTCATCATCCCGGTGCTCTCCATGACGAGGAGGGAGTAGTTCTCCCTCGGGGCACTATATCTACCATCCATATATCTACTTGTATCACCATCTCTTCGCCAAACTAGTGCACCTATACAATTTACCATTGTATTGGGTGTGTTGGGGACACAAGAGACTCTTTGTTATTTGGTTGCAGGGTTGCTTGAGAGAGACCATCTTCATCCTACGCCTCCTACGGATTGATAAACCTTAGGTCATCCACTTGAGGGAAATTTGCTACTGTCCTACAAACCTCTGCACTTGTGGGCCCAACAACGTCTACAAGAAGAAGGTTGTGTAGTAGACATCAAGCTCTTTTCTGGTGCCATTGCCGGGGAGGTTAGAGCTTGAAGGTATATCTTTAGATCTTGCAATCGAGTCTTTTAGTTTCTTGTTTTATCACTAGTTTAGTTTATAAAAGAAAACTATAAAAAAAGGAATTAAGTTTGCCTCATACGCTTCATCTTTTTAATATCTTTCGTGAGTATGATGGAAAGGAAAATTGTGCTCAAGTGCTAGAAGAAGAATGCATTAGAATGTTTGGAACTAAATATTTGAATGATGAGCATGATTGCAATGTTGTTAGTACGAATTCTTTGAATATCCATGACACTAATGATGATTGCACTAGTTATGATGAAAATGTCTCCTATAAACATGTCAATTTTTGTGGAGTGCATTGGGTTTATAAGTACACACCAAATAGAGAAGATAGATATTGCAAGAAGCATAAGTACTTAAAAACTAAATTGTTGCAAGAAGAGCTAGATGATTGTGCTGAAAATTTAAATTTTCTTGGCCATACTTGTGATCTTTGTAATGAACGTGGTCATTTAATTATCCGATGCAAATTGTTTCATGATCTAATCGTGTCCAAAAATTGTGATGACTTGATTTTCCTTGCACATTATAATGAACTTAGTTTGCTTATGGGCTACAAAGAAATGAAACGTATAACTGAGGATATTCCAAAATTTTCCCTTGATAGAGTTCTTCATTTTCACCTAGAGGAAATTTATATGTATTGTGCGGTGAATTGCATTGAAAATCCTTATATTGCCAATTACATAAAGAAAAGAAAACAAATAGAAGATGAAGAGAATACTAATGAAAGGGAAGAGACTTCCCAATATCCTCCTATTATTTCTTATGATGAATCAGGTAACGAGGAGGAGTCTCCTATTCAACCAATCTCATTAATAAGGAGCTCCAAAAAGAGGATTGAACCCACACATGATGTGGTGAAGAAGAAGAAAAGAAAAAGGAAGAGAGGTAAAAAGATGTCTCTCCCAAATAATGCTGCCCCTATTATTATTGTGCCTCATGAAAATATAATTGTGGAAGATAATGATACTACTTATGATCTTGAAAATCTTTTTGGCACTTGCTTGGAAGAATATGATAATTGCTATACTATTGGTGCTATCTATACTATTAATGATGAGAGTGATTATGCTTATGATATGAAAAGGCCCAAGATTGGGGATGCTATGTTTGATGAAGATGATGTTTTTGAGAATATATTTGCTGCAATTAATGTTTTCCCCAAGCTTGGGGATGCTACGCTTAATGAAGATGATATTTTTAGTCTCCCAAGTTTTGATATGCAGATTTATAATGATGATAGCATGCCTCCTAATTATGATTATTATTGTGATGATACTTATGCTATAAAAAGTAGTGATTATATTTATAAAACTTGTCATGATTATGGTTACCCCTTTTCTGTACATTACTCTTTTAATGTGGAAACAATTTATAGTATTCAAGTCTCTTATGATACTCCCACTATCCCGAATGAGAAGAAATTTGCTTATGTGGAGAGTGATACGTCTCCAACGTATCTATAATTTTTGATTGCTCCGTGCTATATTATCTACTGTGATTATATTTATAAAACTTGTCATGATTATGGTTACCCCTTTTTTGAACATTACTCTTTTAATGTGGAAACAATTTATAGTATTCAAGTCTCTTATGATACTCCCACTATCCTGAATGAGAAGAAATTTGCTTATGTGGAGAGTGATACGTCTCCAACGTATCTATAATTTTTGATTGCTCCATGCTATATTATCTACTGTTTTGGACTATATTGGGCTTTATTTTCCACTTTTATATTATTTTTGGGACTAACCTATTAACCGGAGGCCCAGCCCAGAATTGCTGTTTTTTGCCTATTTCAGTGTTTCGGAGAAACATAATATCAAACGGAGTCCAAACGGAATAAAACCTTCGGGAACGTGATTTTCTCACCGAACGTGATCCAGGAGACTTGGACCCTGCTCCAAGGAACAAAAGAGGAGGTCACGAGGGTGGGGGGGCGCCCCCTAGGGCGCGCCCCCTGCCTCGTGGGCCCCTCGGTGCTCCACCGACGTACTCCTTCCTCCTATATATACCTACGTACCCCCAAACGATCAGAACAGGAGCCAAAAACCTAATTCCACTGCCGCAAATTTCTGTATCCACGAGATCCCATCTTGGGTCATGTTCCGGAGCTCCGCCGGAAGAGGGCCGTCATCACGGAGGGCTTCTACATCATCCTAGCCCCTCCCATGAAGTGTGAGTAGTTTACCTCAGACCTTCGGGTCTATAGTTAGTAGGTAGATGGCTTCTTCTCTCTCTTTGAATCTCAATACAAAGTTCTCCCCCTATCTTGTGGAGATCTATTCGATGTAATCTTCTTTTTGCGGTGTGTTTGTTGTGACCGATGAATTGTGGGTTTATGATCAAGTCTATCTATGAATAATATTTGAATCTTCTCTGAATTCTTTTATGTATGATTGGTTATCTTTGCAAGTCTCTTTGAATTATCCATTTGGTTTGGCCAACTAGATTGGTAGTTCTTGCCATGGGAGAAGTGCTTAGCTTTGGGTTCGATCTTGCGGTGTCCTTACCCAGTGACAGAAGGGGCAGCAAGGCACGTATTGTATCGTTGCCGTCGAGGATAACAAGATGGGGTTTATTTCATATTGCATGAAATCTCTCTACATCATGTCATCTTGCTTAAGGCGTTACTCTGTTTTTAACTTAATACTCTAGATGCATGCTGGATAGCGGTCGATGAGTGGAGTAATAGTAGTAGATGCAGAATCGTTTCGGTCTACTTGTCACGGACGTGATGCCTATATACATGATCATGCCTAGATATTCTCATAACTATGCTCAATTCTGTCAATTGCTCAAAAGTAATTTGTTCACCCACCGTACAATGCTTATGCTCTTGAGAGAAGCCACTAGTGAAACCTATGCCCCCGGGTCTATTCTCATCATATCAATCTCCATCAGTTTAATCTTGCTTTGCTTTTTTACTTTGCTTTTACTTTTTACTTTGCATCTTTATATCAAAAATACCAGAAATATTATATCTATCAGATCTCACTCTCGTAAGTGACCGTGAAGGGATTGACAACCCCTAATCGTGTTGGTTGCGAGTAGCTATCGTTTTGTGCAGGTACGAGGGACTTGAGCGTGGCCTCCTACTGGATTGATACCTCGGTTCTCAAAAACTGAGGGGAATACTTACGCTACTCTGCTGCATCATCCCTTCCTCTTCGGGGAAAACCAACGCAAGCTCAAGACGTAGCAAGAAGGATTTCTGGCACCGTTGCTGGGGAGTCTACGCAAAAAGTCAACATACCAAGTACCCATCACAATCCCTATCTCTCGCATTACATTATTTGCCATTTGCCTCTCATTTTCCTCTCCCCCACTTCACCCTTGTCGTTTTATTCACCCTCTCTCTCTCTCTATCCTCCCTCTCTATTTGCCTCTTTTTGCCCGCTTGCCTTTTTGTTTGCTCGTGTGTTAGATTGCTTGTTTGTCGCGATGGCTCAAGATAATACTAAATTATGTGACTTCACCAATACCAATAATAATGATTTCCTTAGCACTCCGATTGCTCCTCTTACCGATGCTGAATCTTGTGAAATTAATACTGCTTTGTTGAATCTTGTTATGAAAGATCAATTCGCTGGCCTTCCTAGTGAAGACGCCGCTACTCATCTGAATAGCTTCGTTGATTTATGTGATATGCAAAAGAAAAAATATGTCAATAATGATGTCGTTAAATTGAAGCTATTTCATTTTCCTCTTAGAGATCGTGCTAAAGCTTGGTTTTCGTCTTTGCCTAAAAATAGTATTGATTCTTGGAACAAGTGCAAAGATGCTTTTATCTCTAAGTATTTTCCTCCCGCTAAGATCATCTCTCTTAGAAACGATATTATGAATTTTAAGCAGCTTGATCATGAACATATTGCATAAGCTTGGGAGAGAATGAAATTAATGATACGTAATTTCCCTACTCATGGTTTGAATTTGTGGATGATTATACAAAATTTTTATGCCGGATTGAATTTTGCTTCTAGAAATCTTTTAGATTAGGCCGCAGGAGGCACTTTTATGGAAATCACTTTAGGAGATGCTACTAAACTCCTAGATTATATTATGGTTAATTATTCTCAATGGCTTACTGAAAGATCTTCTAATAAAAAAGTGCATGCGATAGAAGAAATAAATGTGTTGAGTGGAAAGATGGATGAACTTATGAAATTATTTGCTACTAAGAGTGTTTCTTCTGATCCTAATGATATGCCTTTGTCTACTTTGATTGAGAATAACAATGAATCTATGGATGTGAATTTTGTTGGTAGGAATAATTTTGGTAACAACGCTTATAGAGGGAATTTTAATCCTAGGCCATATCCTAGTAATCTTTCTAATAATTATGGGAATTCCTACAACAACTCTAATGGAAATTATAATAAGATGCCCTCTGAATTTGAGAATAGTGTTAAAGAATTTATGAATTCACAAAAGAATTTTAATGCTTTGCTTGAGGAGAAATTGCTTAAAGTTGATGATCTGGCTAGGAACGTTGATAGAATTTCTCTTGAAATTGATTCTTTAAATCTTAGATCTATTCCTCCTAAGCATGATATCTATGAGTCTCTCAAAGCCACGAGAATTTCCATTGATGAGTGCAAAGAAAGAACCGCTAGGATGTGTGCTTCCAAAGATGCCTTTATTAAATCGTGTTCTTCCAATTCCTATGAAAATCAAGATTAAGATCTAAAAGTTATTGATGTGTCCCCTATTAAATCTTTGTTTTGCAATATGAATCTTGATGAAACTGAATATGATCTTCCTTTACCTAGAAGGCGTTCTAAAAATTCGGAGTATTTAGATCTTAATGATGAAATTGATGAAAGTGGGATTGAAAGAAATAAAAATCTAGATGTTACTAAACCCACTATATTGGATTTCAAGGAATTTGATTATGAAAGTTGCTCTTTAATTGATTGTATTTCCTTGTTGCAATCCGTGCTAAATTTTCCACATGCTTATAGTCAAAATAAAGCCTTCACCGAACATATTGTTGATGCCTTGATGCAATCTTATGAAGAAAAACTTGAGTTGAAAGTTTCTATCCCTATAAAACTCTATGATGAGTGGGAAGCAACTACTAAAATTAAAATTAAAGATCATGAGTTTTATGCTTTGTGTGATTTGGGTGCTAGTGTCTCTACTATTCCCAAGACTTTGTGTGATTTGCTAGATTTCCGTAATTTTGATGATTGCTCTCTAAACTTGCATCTTGCGGATTCCACTATTAAGAAACCTATGGGAAAGATTAATGATGTTCTTATTGTTGCAAATAGGAATTATGTGCCCGTAGATTTCATTGTTCTTGATATAGATTGCAATCCTTCTTGCCCTATTATTCTTGGTAGACCTTTCCTTAGAACGGTTGGTGCGATTATTGATATGAAGGAAGGGAATATTAGATTTCAATTTCCATTAAAAAGGGCATGGAACACTTTCCAAGAAAGAAAATAAAATTACCATATGAAACTATCATGAGAGCCACTTATGGATTGCCTACCAAAGATGGCAATACCTAGATCTATCCTCGCTTTTATGCCTAGCTAGGGGCGTTAAACGATAGCGCTTGTTGGGAGGCAACCCAATTTTATTTTTATTCCTTGAATTTTGCTCCTGTTTAGTAATAAATAAATTATCTAGACTATGTTTTGGTTGTGTTTTTTGTGTTTAATTAGTGTTTGTGCCAAGTAGAACCGTTGGGAAGACTTGGGGAAAGTCTTGTTGAACTTGCTGTAAAAAACAGAAACTTTAGTGCTCACGAGAACTGCTTTCATCTTTATTTGGAGAGTGATATTTAGTTAATTCTTTTTGAATATGATTAATAGATAAATTCCTCACGTCCAGCAATTTATTTTAGAATTTTTGGGGTTCCAGATCTTGCGCTAGCTACAGATTACTACAGACTGTTCTGTTTTTGACAGATTCTGTTTTTCGTGTGTTGTTTGCTTATTTTGATGAATCTATGGGTAGTAAAGTAGTTTATAATCCATAGATAAGTTGGAATACAGTAGGTTTAACACCAATATAATAAAGAATGAGTTCATTATAGTACCTTGAAGTGGTCTTTTGTTTTCTTTCGCTAACGGAGCTCACGAGTTTTCTATTTTGAGTTTTGTGTTGTGAAGTTTTCAAGTTTTGGGTGAATTCTTTTGATGGATCATGGAACAAGGAGTGAAAAGAGCCTAAGCTTGGGGATGCCCATGGCACCCCCAAGATAATCCAAGGACACCAAAAAGTCAAAGCTTGGGGATGCCCCGGAAGGCATCCCCTCTTTCGTCCACTTCCATCGGTAATTTACTTTGAGCTATATTTTTATTCACCAACATGATATGTGTTTTGCTTGGAGCGTCTTGTATTATTTGTGTCTTTGTGTCTTAGTATGACATAATCATCCTTGCTGTACAACCCTTTTGAGAGAGCCATACATGAATTAAAATTTGATAGAATACTCTATGTGCTTCACTTATATCTTTTGAGCTAAGTATATGATTTTGTAGGGATAACTTTCTTTGGCCATGTTATTTTGAGAAGACATAATTGCTTTGTTAGTATGCTTGAAGTATTATTATTTTTATGTCAATATAAACTTTTGTCTTGAATCTTTCTAATCTGAATATTCATACCACAATTAAGAGGATTTGCATTGAAATTATGCCAAGTAGCACTCCGCATCAAAAATTCTATTTTTATCATTTACCTACTCGAGGACGAGCAGGAATTAAGCTTGGGGATGCCTGATACGTCTCCAACGTATCTATAATTTTTGATTGCTCCATGCTATATTATCTACTGTTTTGGACTATATTGGGCTTTATTTTCCACTTTTATATTATTTTTGGGGCTAACCTATTAACCGGAGGCGCAACCCAGAATTGCTGTTTTTTGCCTATTTCAGTGTTTCGGAGAAACATAATATCAAACGGAGTCCAAACGGAATAAAACCTTCGGGAACGTGATTTTCTCACCGAACGTGATCCAGGAGACTTGGACCCTGCTCCAAGGAACAAAAGAGGAGGTCACGAGGGTGGGGGGCGCCCCCCACCCTAGGGCGCACCCCCTGCCTCGTGGGCCCCTCGGTGCTCCACCGACGTACTCCTTCCTCCTATATATACGTACGTACCCCAAACGATCAGAACAGGAGCCAAAAACCTAATTCCACCACCGCAACTTTCTGTATCCACGAGATCCCATCTTGGGGCCTGTTCCGGAGCTCCGTCGGAAGAGGGCCGTCATCACGGAGGGCTTCTACATCATTCTAGCCCCTCCGATGAAGTGTGAGTAGTTTACCTCAGACCTTCGGGTCCATAGTTAGTAGCTAGATGGCTTCTTCTCTCTCTTTGAATTTCAATACAAAGTTCTCCCCCTCTCTTGTGGAGATCTATTCAATGTAATCTTCTTTTTGCGGTGTGTTTGTTGAGACCGATGAATTGTGGGTTTATGATCAAGTCTATCTATGAATAATATTTGAATCTTCTCTGAATTCTTTTATGTATGATTGGTTATCTTTGCAAGTCTCTTCGAATTATCCGTTTGGTTTGGCCAACTAGATTGGTAGTTCTTGCCATGGGAGAAGTGCTTAGCTTTGGGTTCGATCTTGCGGTGTCCTTACCCAGTGACAGAAGGGGCAGCAAGGCACGTATTGTATCGTTGCCATTGAGTATAACAAGATGGGGTTTATTTCATATTGCATGAATTTATCTCTCTACATCATGTCATCTTGCTTAAGGCGTTACTCTGTTTTTAACTTAATACTCTAGATGCATGCTGGATAGCGGTCGATGAGTGGAGTAATAGTAGTAGATGCAGAATCGTTTCAGTCTACTTGTCACGGACGTGATGCCTATATACATGATCATGCCTAGATATTCTCATAACTATGCTCAATTCTGTCAATTGCTCAAAAGTAATTTGTTCACCCACCGTACAATGCTTATGCTCTTGAGAGAAGCCACTAGTGAAACCTATGGCCCCCGGGTCTATTCTCATCATATCAATCTCCATCAGTTTAATCTTGCTTTGCTTTTTTTAGTTTGCTTTTACTTTTTACTTTGCATCTTTATATCAAAAATACCAAAATTTTATATCTATCAGATCTCACTCTCATAAGTGACCGTGAAGGGATTGACAAACCCTAATCGCGTTGGTTGCGAGTTGCTATCGTTTTGTGCAGGTAAGAGGGACTTGAGCGTGGCCTCCTACTGGATTGATACCTTGGTTCTCAAAAACTGAGGGAAATACTTACGCTACTCTGCTGCATCATCCCTTCCTCTTCGGGGGAAAACCAACGCAAGCTCAAGACATAGGAGAGAATAATAAAAATTATATGCTTGTAGATCATGAAAAGAATGCTTTAGATGCTGGTTATATTGTTGAATTCATTCATAATTCTACTGAAAATTATTATGAGGGAGGAACATATTCTTGTAGGAATTGCAATAATATCAATTTTCCTCTCTATGTGCTTAAAGTTTCAAAGTTATGCTTGTCTTGCCCTTCTATGCTAGTTGATTATTGTTCTCATAAGTTGTTTGCTCACAAAATCCCTATGCATAGGAAGTGGTTTAGACTTAAATGTTCTAGTCATATTCTTCACGATGCTCTCTTTATATTTCAATTCTTATCTTTTATGTGAGCATCATTGAAATCATCATGCCCAGCTAGGGCGTTAAATGATAGCGCTTGTTGGGAGGCAACCCAATTTTATTTTTGTTCCTTACTTTTTGTTCCTGTTTAGTAATAAATAATTCATATAGCCTCTGTTTATATGTGTTTTTATGCTTTTAATTGGTGTTTGTGCCAAGTAGAACCTTTGGGAAGACTTGGGGAAAGTCTTGTTGATCATGCTGTCAAAAACAGAAACTTTAGCGCTCACGAGAATTGCTTCCATTTTTATTTGGAGAGTGCTATTTAGTTAATTCGTTTTTAAGATGATTAATAGATAAATTCCTCAGGTCCATCAATTTATTTGAGAATTTTATGAGTTCCATAAGTATACGTTTGATTCAGATTACTACAGACTGTTCTGTTTTTGACAGATTCTGTTTTTCATGTGTTGTTTACTTATTTTGATGAATCTATGGCTAGTAAAATAGTTTATAAACCATATAGAAGTTGGAATACAGTAGGTTTAACACCAATACAAATAAAGAATGAGTTCATTACAGTACCTTGAAGTGGTTATTTATTTTCTTATACTAACGGAGCTTACGAGTTTTCTGTTAAGTTTTGTGTTGAGAAGTTTTCAAGTTTTGGGTAAGGATTCGATGGACTATGGAATAAGGAGTGGCAAGAGCCTAAGCTTGGGGATTCCCAAGGCACCCCAAGGTAATATTCAAGGATAGGCAAGAGCCTAAGCTTGGGGATCCCCCAGAAGGCATCCCCTCTTTCGTCTTTGTTTATCGGTAACTTTACTTGGAGCTATATTTTTATTCGCCACATGATATGTGTTTTGCTTGGAGCATAATTTTATTTTATTTAGGATTTGCTTTATGTTATTTATAAAAATGTTTTGCATCTTTTATTTCAATAAAAGTGGCATTGATAGTCTTTACTATGCCTATGTTACAAGTCTTCATGTTGCTGTTTGAAAACAGAAAGTTTACCACTGTTGCAATAATTCCCTAGAAAATTCAGAATGCGATAAAATGTTGAAACCTTTTGCATATTAAGATCTGATAAATTTACTACAGTGGGAATTTTATTTAATAATTTTTGGAGCTAGGGAAGTATGGATGTTGCTGCATTCTTTACAGACTGTCCTGTTTAGGCAGATTGCTGTTATGTTTGCATTGTTTGCATATGTTTGCTTCTTTAATGATTCTATTTGAGGATAGGACTATTAAATATGCAGAGGCATTTAGTATGAAATGTTGAAAAATAATTTTAGTGATTTTCTACAGTAGAGTATGATAAGGTTTTGGCAATGGTTTATACTAACTTATCTCACGAGTCCTTGTTGAGTTTTTGTGTGGATGAAGCTTTTGAGATTTAGGGAGACCTTGATATGAGAGGAATTAAGGAGACACAAAAGCTCAAGCTTGGGGATGCCCAAGCCACCCCAAGATAATATTTCAAGAAGTCTCAAGCAGCTAAGCTTGGGGATGCCCCGGTTGGCATCCCACCTTTCTTCTTCAACAATTATCGGTTAGTTTCGGTTGATCCTAAGTTTTTGCTTCTTCACATGACGTTTGCCATTCTTAGAATGTCATTTTATTTTGCTTTGCTTGCTGTTTGAATAGAATACCAAGATCCGAAATTATTAAATGTTAGAGAGTCTTCACATAGTTGCATAATTATTCGACTACTCATTGATCTTCACTTATATCTTTCAGAGTAGTTTGACATTTGCTCTAGTGCTTCACTTATATCTTTTAGAGCATGATGGTAGTTTTATTTTGAAGAAATAGATGAACTCTCATGCTTCACTTAGATTATTTTGAGATTTTTAAATAGCATGGTAATTTGCTTAAATAATCCTAATATGCTAGGCATCCAAGAATAGTAAAAACTTTCATATAGAGTATTGAATACTAAGAGAAGTTTGATGCTTGATGATTGTTTTGAGATATGGAGGTAATAATATCAAAGTCGTGGTAGTTGAGTAGTTGTGAATTTGAGGAATACTTGTGTTGAAGTTTGCAAGTCCTGTAGCATGCACGTATGGTAGACGTTATGTAACAAATTTGAAACATGAGGTGTTATTTGATTGTCCTCCTTATGAGTGGCGGTCAGGGACGAGCGATGGTCTTTTCCTACCAATCTATCCCCCTAGGAGCATGCGCGTAGTACCGAGGTTTTTTATGACTTGTAGATTTTTTCAATAAGTATGCGAGTTCTTTATGACTAATGTTGAGTCCATGGATTATACGCACTCTCACCCTTCCATCCTTGCTAGCCTCTTCGGTACCGTGCATTGCCCTTTATCACATTGAGAGTTGGTGCAAACTTCACCGGTGCATCCAAACCCCGTGATATGATACGCTCTTTCACACATAAACCTCCTTATAACTTCCTCAAAACAGCCACCATACCTACCTATTATGGCATTTCCATAGCCATTCCGAGATATATTGCCATGCAACTTTCCATCATTCCGTTCATCATGACACATTCATCATTGTCATATTGCTTAGCATGATCATGTACTTGACATAGTATTTGTGGCAAAGCCACCTTTCATAATTCTTTCATACATGTCACTCTTGGTTCATTGCATATCCCGGTACACCGCCGGAGGCATTCATATAGAGTCATCTTTGTTCTAGTATCGAGTTGTAATCATTGAGTTGTAAATAAATAAAAGTGTGATGATCATCATTATTAGAGCATTGTCTCAAGTGAGGAATAAAAAAAGAAAGGCCATAAAAAAAGAAGGACCAAAAAAAGGAAGGCCATAAAAAAAGAAAAGGCCAATGTTACTATCCTTTTACCACACTTGTGCTTCAAAGTAGCACCATGATCTTCATAGTAGAGAGTCTCTCATATTATCACTTTCATATACTAGTGGGAATTTTTCATTATAGAACATGGCTTGTATATTCCAACAATGGGCCTCCTCAAGTGCCCTAGGTCTTCGTGAGCAAGCAAGTTGGATGCACACCCACTAGTTTCTTTTATTGAGCTTTCATACATTTATAGCTCTAGTGCATCCGTTGCATGGCAATCCCTACTCCTTGCATTAACATCAATCTGTGGGCATCTCCGTAGCCCATTGATTAGCCTCGTTGATGTGAGACTTTCTCCTTTTTTGTCTTCTCCACATAACCCCCTCATTATATTCTATTCCACCCATAGTGCTATGTCCATGGCTCGCGCCCATATATTGCATGAAAGTTTATAGGTTTGAGATTACTAAAGTATGCAACAATTGCTTGGCTTGTCATCGGGGTTGTGCATGATGAGAGCATTCCTGTGTGACGAAAATGAAACATGACTAAACTATATGATTTTGTAGGGATGAACTTTCTTTGGCCATGTTATTTTGAGAAGACATAATTGCTTAGTTAGTATGCTTGAAGTATTATCATTTTTATGTCAATATGAACTTTTGTCTTGAATCTTTCGGATCTGAATATTCATACCACAATTAAGAAGAATCACATTGAAATTATGCCAACTAGCATTCCACATCAAAAATTCTTTCTTTTATCATTTACCTACTCAAGGACGAGCAGGAATTAAGCTTGGGGATGCTGATACGTCTCCAACGTATCTATAATTTTTGATTGCTCCATGCTATATCATCTACTGTTTTGGATGTTTATGGGCTATATTATACACTTTTATATCATTTTTGGGACTAACCTATTAACCCAGAGCCCAGTACCAGTTTCTGTTTTTACCCTGTTTTAGGGTTTTGAAGAAAAGGAAAATCAAACGGAGTCCAATTAACCTGAAACTTCACGGAACTCATTTTTGGAAGGAAAGAAGCCCAGAAGACTTGGATTGCACGTCGGGGGATCTGCGAGGAGGCCACGAGGCAGGGGGCGCGCCCTCCACCCTCGTGAGCCCCTCGTGGCCCCCCTGACGTACTTCTTCCCCCTATATATCTCCATATACCCTAAAAACATCGGTGAGCACAATAGGTCGGGAGTTCCGCCACCAAAAGCCTCCGTAGCCACCGAAAACCAATCTAGACCCGTTCCGGCACCGTGCCGGAGGGGGCAATTGATGGGTTTCGTAGTAATTTCAAAAAAATTCCTACGCACACGCAAGATCATGGTGATGCATAGCAACGAGAGGGGGAGTATGATCTACATACCTAGTAGATTGACAACGGAAGCGTTTGGTTGATGTAGTCGTACGTTTTCACGATCCGACCGATCAAGCACCGAAACTATGGCACCTCCGAGTTCTAGCACACGTTCATCTCGATGACGATCCCCGGACTCCGATCCAGCAAAGTGTCGGGGAAGAGTTCCGTCAGCACGACGGCGTGGTGACGATCTTGACGTACTACTGCTGCAGGGCTACGCCTAAGCACCGCTACAATATTATCGAGGACTATGGTGGCTAGGGGCGCCGCACACGGCTAAGGAATAGATCACGTGGATCAACTTGTATGTTCTAGGGTGCCTCTGCCTCAGTATATAAAGGACCAAAAGGGGGGAGGCTGGCCAGCCACATAGGGCGCGCCAGGAGAGTCCTACTCCCTCTGGGAGTAGGATTCCCCCCCCCCAATCCTAGTTGGAATAGGACTTGTGGAGGGGGGAAAAGAGAGAGAGGGGCCGGCCCCCTCTCCTTGTCCAATTCGGACCAAGGGAGGGGAGGGGCGCGCGGCCCATGTAGGGCTGCCTCTTCTCTTTTCCACTAAGGCCCATCATGGCCCATTTAGCTCCCGGGGGGTTCCGGTAACCTCCCGGTACTCGGGTAAAATCCCGATTTCACCCGGAACACTTCCGATATCCAATCATAGGCTTCCAATATATCAATATTTATGTCTCAACCATTTCGAGACTCCTCGTCATGTCCGTGATCACATCCGGGACTCCGAACAACCTTCGGTACATCAAAATGCATAAACTCATAATATAACTGTCATCGTAACCTTAAGCGTGCGAACCCTACGGGTTCGAGAACAATGTAGACATGACCAAGACATGTCTCCAGTCAATAACCAATAGCGGGACCTGGATGCCCATATTGGCTCCTACATATTCTATGAAGATCTTTATCGGTCAGACCGCATAACAACATACGTCGTTCCCTTTGTCATCGGTATGTTACTTGCCCGAGATTCGATCGTCGGTATTCCAATACCTAGTTTAATCTCGTTGCTGGCAAGTCTCTTTACTCGTTCTGTAATGCATCATCCCGCAACTAACTCATTTAGTTTCAATGCTTGCAAGGCTTAAGTGATGTGCATTACCGAGAGGGCCCAGAAATACCTCTCCGACAATCGGAGTGACAAAACCTAATCTCGAAATACGCCAACCCAACATGTACCTTTGGAGACACCTGTAGTACTCCTTTATAATCACCCAGTTACGTTGTGACGTTTGGTAGTACCCAAAGTGTTCCTCCAATAAACGGGATTTGCATAATCTCATAGTTATAGGAACATGTATAAGTCATGAAGAAAGCAATAGCAACATACTAAACGATCGGGTGCTAAGCTAATGGAATGGGTCATGTCAATCAGATCATTCTCTCAATGATGTGATCCCGTTAATCAAATAACAACTCATTGTTCATGGTTAGGAAACATAACCATCTTTGATTAACGAGCTAGTTAAGTAGAGGCATACTAGTGACACTTTGTTTGTCTATGTATTCACACATGTATTATGTTTCCGGTTAATACAATTCTAGCATGAATAATAAACATTTATCATGATTATAAGGAAATAAATAATAACTTTATTATTGCCTCTAGGGCATATTTCCTTTAGTCTCCCACTTGCACTAGAGTCAATAATCTAGATTACACAGTAATGATTCTAACACCCATGGAGCCTTGGTGCTGATCATGTTTTGCTCATGGAAGAGGCTTAGTCAACGGGTCTGCAATATTCAGATCCGTATGTATCTTGCAAATCTCTATGTCTCCCACCTGGACTAGATCCCGGATGGAATTGAAGCGTCTCTTGATGTGCTTGGTTCTCTTGTGAAATCTGGATTCCTTTGCCAAGGCAATTGCACCAGTATTGTCACAAAAGATTTTCATTGGACCCGATGCACTAGGTATGACACCCAGATCGGATATGAACTCCTTCATCCAGACTCCTTCATTTGCTGCTTCCGAAGTAGCTATGTACTCCGCTTCACATGTAGATCCCGCTACAACGCTTTGTTTAGAACTGCACCAACTGACAGCTCCACCGTTTAATGTAAACACGTATCCGGTTTCCGATTTAGAATCGTCCGGATCAGTGTCAAAGCTTGCATCAACGTAACCTTTTACGATGAGCTCTTTGTCACCTCCATATATGAGAAACATATCCTTAGTCCTTTTCAGGTATTTCAGGATGTTCTTGACCGCTGTCCAGTGATCCACTCCTGGATTACTTTGGTACCTCCCTGCTAGACTTATAGCAAGGCACACATCAGGTCTGGTACACAGCATTGCATACATGATAGATCCTATGGCTGATGCATAGGGAACATCTTTCATATTCTCTCTATCTTCTGCAGTGGTCGGGCATTGAGTCTTACTCAACTTCACACCTTGTAACATAGGCAAAAACCCTTTCTTTGCTTGATCCATTTTGAACTTCTTCAAAATTTTGTCAAGGTATGTGGTTTGTGAAAGTCCAATTAAGCGTTTCGATCTATCTCTATAGATCTTAATGCCTAATATGTAAGCAGCTTCACCGAGGTCTTTCATTGAAAAACTCTTATTCAAGTATCCCTTTATGCTATCCAGAAATTCTATATCATTTCCAATTAGTAATATGTCATCTACATATAATATCAGAAATGCTACAGAGCTCCCACTCACTTTCTTGTAAATACAGGCTTCTCCAAAAGTCTGTATAAAACCAAATGCTTTGATCACACTATCAAAGCGTTTATTCCAACTCCGAGAGGCTTGCACCAGTCCATAAATGGATCGCTGGAGCTTGCACACTTTGTTAGCTACCTTTGGACCGACAAAACCTTCTGGTTGCATCATATACAACTCTTCTTCCAGAAATCCATTCAGGAATGCAGTTTTGACATCCATCTGCCAAATTTCATAATCATAAAATGCGGCAATTGCTAACATGATTCGGACAGACTTAAGCATCGCTACGGGTGAGAAGGTCTCATCGTAGTCAATCCCTTGAACTTGTCGAAAACCTTTTGCGACAAGTCGAGCTTTGTAGACAGTAATATTACCGTCAGTGTCAGTCTTCTTCTTGAAGATCCATTTATTCTCAATTTCTTGCCGATCATCGGGCAAGTCAACCAAAGTCCATACTTTGTTCTCATACATGGATCCCATCTCAGATTTCATGGCTTCAAGCCACTTTGCGGAATCTGGGCTCACCATTGCTTCTTCATAGTTCGTAGGTTCATCATGATCTAGTAGCATGATTTCTAGAACGGGATTACCGTACCGCTCTGGTGCGGATCTTACTCTGGTTGATCTACGAGGTTCAGTAGTATCTTGTTCTGAAGTTTCATGATCATCATCATTAGCTTCCTCACTAACTGGTGTAGGTGTCATAGAAACAGTTTTCTGTGATGTACTACTTTCCAATAAGGGAGCAGGTACAGTTACCTCGTCAAGTTCTACTTTCCTCCCACTCACTTCTTTCGAGAGAAACTCCTTCTCCAGAAAGTTTCCGAATTTAGCAACAAAAGTCTTGCCTTCGGATCTGTGATAGAAGGTGTATCCAATAGTTTCCTTTGGATATCCTATGAAGACACATTTCTCCGATTTGGGTTCGAGCTTATCAGGTTGAAGCTTTTTCACATAAGCATTGCAGCCCCAAACTTTCATAAACGACAACTTTGGTTTCTTGCCAAACCACAGTTCATAAGGCGTCATCTCAACGGATTTTGATGGTGCCCTATTTAACGTGAATGCGGCCGTCTCTAGAGCGTATCCCCAAAACGATAGCGGTAAATCAGTAAGAGACATCATAGATCGCACCATATCCAGTAAAGTATGATTACGACGTTCGGACACACCATTACGCTGAGGTGTTCCGGGTGGCGTGAGTTGCGAAACTATTCCACAATTTTTCAAATGTACACCAAACTCGTAACTCAAATATTCTCCTCCACGATCAGATCGTAGAAACTTTATTTTCTTGTTATGATGATTTTCAACTTCACTCTGAAATTCCTTGAACTTTTCAAATGTTTCAGACTTATGTTTCGTTAAGTAGATATACCCATATCTGCTTAAATCATCTGTGAAGGTGAGAAAATAACGATATCCGCCACGAGCCTCAATATTCATCGGACCACATACATCCGTATGTATGATTTCCAACAAATCTGTTGCTCTCTCCATAGTACCGGAGAACGGCGTTTTAGTCATCTTGCCCATGAGGCACGGTTCGCAAGTACCAAGTGATTCATAATCAAGTGATTCCAAAAGTCCATCAGTATGGAGTTTCTTCATGCGCTTTACACCGATATGACCTAAACGGCAGTGCCACAAATAAGTTGCACTCTCATTATCAACTCTGCATCTTTTGGCTTCAACATTATGAATATGTGTGTTACTACTATCGAGATTCGACAAGAATAGACCACTCTTCAAGGGTGCATGACCATAAAAGATATTACTCATATAAATAGAACAACCATTTTTCTCTGATTTAAATGAATAACCGTCTCGCATTAAACAAGATCCAGATATAATAATCATGCTTAACGCTGGCACCAAATAACAATTATTTAGGTCTAACACTAATCCCGAAGGTACATGTAGAGGTAGCGTGCCGACTGCGATCACATCGACTTTGGAACCGTTTCCCACGCGCATCGTCACCTCGTCCTTAACCAATCTTCGCTTGATCCGTAGTCCCTGTTCCGAGTTGCAAATATTAGCAACAAAACCAGTATCAAATACCCAGGTGCTACTGCGAGCATTAGTAAGGTACACATCAATAACATGTATATCACATATACCTTTGTTCACCTTGCCATCCTTCTTATCCGCCAAATACTTGGGGCAGTTCCGCTTCCAGTGACCAGTCTGCTTGCAATAGAAGCACTCAGTTTCAGGCTTAGGTCCAGGTTTGGGTTTCTTCTCTTGAGTAGCAACTTGCTTGCCGTTCTTTTTGAAGTTCCCCTTCTTCTTCCCTTTGCCCTTTTTCTTGAAACTAGTGGTCTTGTTGACCATCAACACTTGATGCTCCTTCTTGATTTCTACCTCCGCAGCTTTCAGCATCGCGAAGAGCTCGGGAATAGTCTTATTCATCCCTTGCATATTATAGTTCATCACGAAGCTCTTGTAGCTTGGTGGCAGTGATTGGAGAATTCTGTCAATGACGCAATCATCTGGAAGATTAACTCCCAATTGAATCAAGTGATTATTATACCCCGACATTTTGAGTATATGCTCACTAACAGAACTGTTCTCTTCCATCTTGCAGCTATAGAACTTATTGGAGACTTCATATCTCTCAATCCGGGCATTTGCTTGAAATATTAACTTCAACTCCTGGAACATCTCATATGCTCCATGATGTTCAAAACGTCGTTGAAGTCCCGATTCTAAGCCGTAAAGCATGGCACACTGAACTATCGAGTAGTCATCAGCTTTGCTCTGCCAGACATTCATAACATCCGGCGTTGCTCCTGCAGCAGGCCTGGCACCCAGCGGTGCTTCCAGGACGTAATTCTTCTGTGCAGCAATGAGGATAATCCTCAAGTTACGGACCCAGTCCGTGTAATTGCTACCATCATCTTTCAACTTTGCTTTCTCAAGGAACGCATTAAAATTCAACGGAACAACAGCACGAGCCATCTATCTACAATCAAACATAAACAAGCAAGATACTAATCAGGTACTAAGTTTCATGATAAATTTAAGTTCAGTTAATTTACTTAAAGAACTCCCACTTAGATAGACATCCCTCTAATCCTCTAAGTGATTACGTGATCCAAATCAACTAAACCATGTCCGATCATCACGTGAGATGGAGTAGTTTCATTGGTGAACATCATTATGTTGATCATATCTACTATATGATTCATGCTCGACCTTTCGGTCTCCGTGTTCCGAGGCCATATCTGTATATGCTTGGCTCGTCAAGTATAACCTAAGTATTCCGCGTGTGCAACTGTTTTGCACCCGTTGTATTTGAACGTAGAACCTATCACACCCGATCATCACGTGGTGTCTCAGCACGAAGAACTTTCGCAACGGTGCATACTCAGGGAGAACACTTCTTGATAATTTAGTGAGAGATCATCTTATAATGCTACCGTCAATCAAAGCAAGATAAGATGCATAAAAGATAAACATCACATGCAATCAATATAAGTGATATGATATGGCCATCATCATCTTGTGCTTGTGATCTCCATCTCCGAAGCACCGTCGTGATCACCATCGTCATCGGCGTGACACCTTGATCTCCATCGTAGCATCGTTGTCGTCTCGCCAAGCTTGTGCTTCCACGACTATCGCTACCGTTTAGTGATAAAGTAAAGCATTACATCGCGATTGCATTGCATACAATAAAGCGACAACCATATGGCTCCTGCCGGTTGCCGATAACTCGATTACAAAACATGATCATCTCATACAATAAAATTCAGCATCATGTCTTGACCATATCACATCACAACATGCCCTGCAAAAACAAGTTAGATGTCCTCTACTTTGTTGTTGCAAGTTTTACGTGGCTGCTACGGGCTTAAGTAAGAACCAATCTCACCTACGCATCAAAACCACAACGATAGTTTGTCAATTTGACTCCATTTTAACCTTCGCAAGGATCGGGCGTAGCCATACTTGGTTCAACTAAAGTTGGAGAAACTGTCACCCATAAGCCACCTCTGTGCAAAGCACGTCGGGAGAACCGGTCTCACGTAAGCGTATGCGTAATGTGGGTCTGGGCCGCTTCATCCGACAATACCGCCGAACCAAAGTATGAAATGCTGGTAGGCAGTATGACTTATATCGCCAACAACTCACTTGTGTTCTACTCGTGCATATAACATCAACATATAAAACCTAGGCTCGGATGCCACTGATGGGTTTCGTAGTAATTTCAAAAAATTTCCTACGCACACGCAAGATCATGGTGATGCATAGCAACGAGAGGGGGAGTATGATCTACATACCTAGTAGATCGACAACGGAAGCGTTTGGTTGATGTAGTCGTACGTCTTCACGATCCGACCGATCAAGCACCGAAACTACGGCACCTCCGAGTTCTAGCACACGTTCAGCTCGATGACGATCCCCGGACTCCAATCCAGCAAAGTGTCGGGGAAGAGTTCCGTCAGCACGACGGCGTGGTGACGATCTTGACGTACTACTGCAGCAGGGCTACGCCTAAGCACCGCTACAATATTATCGAGGACTATGGTGGCTGGGGGCGCCGCACACGGCTAAGGAATAGATCACGTGGATCAACTTGTATGTTCTAGGGTGCCTCTGCCTCAGTATATAAAGGACCAAAAGGGGGGGAGGCTGGCCGGCCACATAGGGCGCGCTAGGAGAGTCCTACTCCCTCTGGGAGTAGGATCCCCCCCCCCAATCCTAGTTGGAATAGGACTTGTGGAGGGGGGAAAGAGAGAGGGGGGCCGACCCCCTCTCCTTGTCCAATTCGGACCAAGGGAGGGGAGGGGCGCGCAGCCCATGTAGGGCTGCCTCTTCTCTTTTCCACTAAGGCCCATCATGGCCCATTTAGCTCCCGGGGGGTTCCGGTAACCTCCCGGTACTCCGGTAAAATCCTGATTTCACCCGGAACACTTCCGATATCCAATCATAGGCTTCCAATATATCAATCTTTATGTCTCGACCATTTCGAGACTCCTCGTCATGTCCGTGATCACATCCGGGACTCCGAACAACCTTCGGTACATCAAAATGCATAAACTCATAATATAACTGTCATCGTAACCTTAAGCGTGCGGACCCTACGGGTTCGAGAACAATGTAGACATGACCGAGACATGTCTCCAGTCAATAACCAATAGCGGGACCTGGATGCCCATATTGGCTCCTACATATTCTACGAAGATCTTTATCGGTCAGACCGCATAACAACATACGTCGTTCCCTTTGTCATCGGTATGTTACTTGCCCGAGATTCGATCGTCGGTATTCCAATACCTAGTTTAACCTCGTTGCCGGCAAGTCTCTTTACTCGTTTTGTAATACATCATCCCGCAACTAACTCATTTAGTTGCAATGCTTGCAAGGCTTAAGTGATGTGCATTACCGAGAGGGCCCAGAGATACCTCTCCGACAATCGGAGTGACAAAACCTAATCTCGAAATACGCCAACCCAACATGTACCTTTGGAGACACCTGTAGTACTCCTTTATAATCACCCAGTTACGTTGTGACGTTTGGTAGTACCCAAAGTGTTCCTCCGGTAAACGGGATTTGCATAATCTCATAGTTATAGGAACATGTATAAGTCATGAAGAAAGCAATAGCAACATACTAAACGATCGGGTGCTAAGCTAATGGAATGGGTCATGTCAATCAGATCATTCTCTCAATGATGTGATCCCGTTAATCAAATAACAACTCATTGTTCATGGTTAGGAAACATAACCATCTTTGATTAACGAGCTAGTCAAGTAGAGGCATACTAGTGACACTTTGTTTGTCTATGTATTCACACATGTATTATGTTTCCGGTTAATACTATTCTAGCATGAATAATAAACATTTATCATGATTATAAGGAAATAAATAATAACTTTATTATTGCCTCTAGGGCATATTTCCTTCAGCAATCCCTCTCCGGTGGCCATCTTCATCATCCCGGTGCTCTCCATGACGAGGAGGGAGTGGTTCTCCCTCGGGGCTGAGGGTATGTACCAGTAGCTATGTGTTTGATATCTCTCTCTCGTGTTCTTGAGATGATACGATCTTGAAGTATCGCGAGCTTTGCTATTATATTTGGATCCTATGATGTTTTCTCCCCCTCTACTCTCTTGTAAAGAATTGAGTTTCCCCTTTGAAGTTATCTTATCGGATTGAGTCTTTAAAGATTTGAGAACACTTGATGTATGTCTTGCCGTGCGTATCTGTGGTGATAATGGGATACCGCGTGATTCACTTGATGTATGTTTTGATGATCAACTTGCGGGCTCCGCCCATGAACCTATGCATAGGGTTTGGCACACGTTTTCGTCGTGATTCTCTGGTAGAACTTTGGGGCACTCTTTGAGGTCCTTTGTGTTGGTTGAATAGATGAATCTGAGATTGTGTGATGCATATCGTATAATAATACCCACGGATACTTGAGGTGACATTGGAGTATCTAGGTGACATTAGGGTTTTGGTTGATTTGTGTCTTAAGGTGTTATTCTAGTACGAACTCTAGGGCTGTTTGTGACACTTATAGGAATAGCCCAACGGATTGATTGGAAAGAATAACTTTGAGGTGGTTTCGTGCCCTACCATAATCTCTTCGTTCGTTCTCCGCTATTAGTGACTTTGGAGTGACTCTTTGTTGCATGTTGAGGGATAGTTATGTGATCCAATTATGTTAGTATTGTTGAGGGAACTTGCACTAGCGAAAGTATGAACCCTAGGCCTTATTTCCATGCATTGCAATACCGTTTACGCTCACTTTTATCATTAGTTACCTTGCTGTTTTTATATTTTCAGATTACAAAAACCTATATCTACCATCCATATACCACTTGTATCACCATCTCTTCGCCGAACTAGTGCACCTATACAATTTACCATTGTATTGGGTGTGTTGGGGACACAAGAGACTCTTTGTTATTTGGTTACAGCGTTGCTTGAGAGAGACCATCTTCATCCTACGCCTCCTACGGATTGATAAACCTTAGGTCATCCACTTGAGGGAAATTTGCTACTGTCCTACAAACCTCTGCACTTGGAGGCCCAACAACGTCTACAAGAAGAAGGTTGTGTAGTAGATATCAAGCTCTTTTCTGGCGCCGTTGCCAGGGAGGTTAGCGCTTGAAGGTATATCTTTAGATCTTGCAATCGAGTCTTTTAGTTTCTTGTTTTATCACTAGTTTAGTTTATAAAAGAAAACTATAAAAAATGGAATTAAGTTTGCCTCATACGCTTCATCTTTTTAATATCTTTTGTGAGTACGATGGAAAGGAAAATTGTGCTCAAGTGCTAGAAGAAGAGTGCATTAGAATGTTTGGAACTAAATATTTGAATGATGAGCATGATTGCAATGTTGTTAGTATGAATTCTTTGAATATCCATGACACTAATGATGATTGCACTAGTTATGATGAAAATGTCTCCTATAAACATGTCAATTTTTGTGGAGTGCATTGGGTTTGTAAGTACACACCAAATAGAGAAGATAGATATTGCAAGAAGCATAAGTACTTAGAAACTAAATTGTTGCAAGAAGAGCTAGATGATTGTGCTGAAAATTTAAATTTTCTTGGCCATACTTGTGAGCTTTGTAATGAACGTGGTCATTTAATTATCCGATGCAAATTGTTTCATGATCTAATCGTGTCCAAAAATTGTGATGACTTGATTTCCCTTGCACATTATATTGAACTTAGTTTGCTTATGGGCTACAAAGAAATGAAACATATAACTGAGGGTATTCCAAAATTTACCCATGATAGAATTCTTCATTTTGACCTAGAGGAAATTTATATGTATTGTGCGGTGAATTGCATTGAAAATCCTTATATTGCCAATTACATAAAGAAAAGAAAACAAATAGAAGATGAAGAGAATACTAATGAAAGGGAAGAGACTTCCCAATATCCTCCTATTATTTCTTATGATTAATTAGGTAACGAGGAGGAGCCTCCTATTCAACCAATCTCATTAATAAGGAGCTCCAAAAAGAGGATTGAACCCACACATGATGTGGTGAAGAAGAAGAAAAGAAAAAGGAAGAGAGGTAAAAAGATGTCTCTCCCAAATAATGCTGCCCCTATTACTATTGTGCCTCATGAAAATATAATTGTGGAAGATAATGATACTTCTTATGATCTTGAAAATCTTTTTGGCACTTGCTTGGAAGAATATGATAATTGCTATACTATTGGTGCTATCTATACTATTAATGATGAGAGTGATTATGCTTATGATATGAAAAGGCCCAAGCTTGGGGATGCTATGTTTGATGAAAATGATGTTTTTGAGAATATATTTGCTGCAATTAATGTTTTCCCCAAGCTTGGGGATGCTACGCTTAATGAAGATGATATTTTTAGTCTCCCAAGTTTTGATATGCAAATTTATAATGATGATAGCATGCCTCCTACTTATGATGATTATTGTGATGATACTTATGCTATAAAAAGTAGTGATTATATTTATAAAACTTGTCATGATTGTGGTTACCCCTTTTCTGAACATTACTCTTTTAATGTGGAAACAATTTATAGTATTCAAGTCTCTTATGATACTCCCACTATCCTGAATGAGAAGAAATTTGCTTATGTGGAGAGTAATAAAAATTCTATGCTTGTAGATCATGAAAAGAATGATTTAGATGCTGGTTATATTGTTGAATTCATTCATGATGCTACTGAAAATTATTATGAGGGAGGAACATATTCTTGTAGGAATTGCAATAATATCAAGTTTCCACTCTATTTGCTTAAAGTTTCAAAGTTATGCTTGTTTTGCCCTCCTATGCTAGTTGATTATTGTTCTCATAAGTTGTTTGCTCACAAAATCCCTATGCATAGGAAGTGGGTTAGACTTAAATGTGCTAGTCATATTCTTCATGATGCTCTCTTTATATTTCAATTCTTATCTTTTATGTGAGCATCATTGAAATCATCATGCCTAGCTAGGGCGTTAAACGATAGCGCTTGTTGGGAGGCAACCCAATTTTATTTTTGTTCCTTACTTTTTGTTCCTGTTTAGTAATAAATAATTCATATAGCCTCTTTTTAGATGTGTTTTTATGCTTTTAATTGGTGTTTGTGCCAAGTAGAACCTTTGGGAAGACTTGGGGAAAGTCTTGTTGATCATGCTGTCAAAAACAGAAACTTTAGCACTCACAAGAATTGCTACCATTTTTATTTGGAGAGTGATATTCAGTTAATTATTTTTCGAGATGATGAATAGATAAATTTCTCAGGTCCAGCAATTTATTTGAGAATTTTATTAGTTACAGAAGTATAAATTTGATCCAGATTACTACAGACTGTTCTGTTTTTGATAGATTCTGTTTTTCATGTGTTGTTTACTTATTTTGATGAATCTATGGCTAGTAAAATAGTTTATAAACCATATAGAAGTTGGAATACAGTAGGTTTGACACCAATACAAATAAATAATGAGTTCATACAGTACCTTGAAGTGGTGATTTATTTTCTTATACTAACGGAGCTTACGAGTTTTCTGTTAAGTTTTGTGTTGTGAAGTTTTCATGTTTTGGGTAAGGATTCGATGGACTATGGAATAAGGAGTGGCAAGAGCCTAAGCTTGGGTATGCAAAAGGCACCCCAAGGTAATATTCAAGGATAGGCAAGAGCCTAAGCTTGGGGATGCCCCGGAAGGCATCCCCTCTTTCGTCTTCGTTCATCGGTAACTTTACTTGGAGCTATATTTTTATTCACCACATGATATGTCTTTTGCTTGGAGCGTCATTTTATTTTATTTAGTATTTGATTTCTTTTATTTAGAACAATGTTTTGCATCTTTTATTTCAATAAAAGTGGCATTGATAGTCTTTACTATGCCTATGTTACAAGTCTTCATGTTGCTGTTTGAAAACAGAAAGTTTACCACTGTTGCAATAATTCCCTAGAAAAGTCAGAATGTGATAAAATGTTGAAACCTTTTGCATATTGAGATATGATAAATTTACTACAGTGGGAATTTTCTTTCATAATTTTTGGAGCTACGTAAGTATGGATGTTGCTGCATTCTTTACAGACTGTCCGGTTTAGGCAGATTGCTGTTATGTTTGCATTGTTTGCATATGTTTGCTTCTTTAATGATTATATTTGAGGATAGGACTATTAAATATGCAGATGAATTTAGTATGCAATGTTGAATAATAATTTTAGTGATTTTCTACAGTAGAGCATGATAAGGTTTTGCCAATGGTTTATACTAACTTATCTCACGAGTCCTTGTTGAGTTTTGTGTGGATGAAGCTTTTGAGATTTAGGGAGACCTTGATATGAGAGGAATTAAGGAGACACAAAAGCTCAAGATTGGGGATGCCCAAGGCACTCCAAGATAATATTTCAAGAAGTATCAAGCAGCTAATCTTGGGGATGCCCCGGTTGGCATCCCACCTTTCTTCTTCAACAATTATCGGTTAGTTTCGGTGGATCCTAAGTTTTTGCTTCTTCACATGATGTTTGCAATTCTTAGAATGTCATTTTATTTTGCTTTGCTTGCTGTTTGAATAGAATACCAAGATCTGAAATTATTAAATGTTAGAGAGTCTTCACATAGTTGCATAATTATTCGACTACTCATTGATCTTCACTTATATCTTTCGGAGTAGTTTGACATTTGCTCTAGTGCTTCACTTATATCTTTTAGAGCATGATGGTAGTTTTATTTTGAAGAAATAGATTAACTATCATGCTTCACTTAGATTATTTTGAGAGTTTTAAATAGCATGGTAATTTTCTTAAATAATCCTAATATGCTAGGCATCCATGAATAGTAAAAACTTTCATATAGAGTATTGAATACTAAGAGAAGTTTGATGCTTGATGATTGTTTTGAGACATGGAGGTAATAATATCAAAGTCATGGTAGTTGAGTAGTTGTGAATCTTAGGAATACTTGTGTTGAAGTTTGCAAGTCTCGTAGCATGCACGTATGGTAAACGTTATGTAACAAATTTGAAACATGAGGTGTTATTTGATTGTCCTCCTTATGAGTGGCGGTCAGGGACGAGCGATGGTCTTTTCCTACCAATCTATCCCCCTAGGAGCATGCGCGTAGTACCGAGGTTTTTTATGACTTGTAGATTTTTGCAATAAGTATGTGAGTTCTTTATGACTAATGTTGAGTCCATGGATTATACGCACTCTCACCCTTCCATCCTTGCTAGCCTCTTCGGTACCGTGCATTGCCCTTTCTCACATTGAGAGTTGGTGCAAACTTCGCCGGTGCATCCAAACCCCGGGATATAATACGCTATTTCACACATAAACCTCCTTATATCTTCCTCAAAACATCCACCATACCTACCTATTATGGCATTTCCATAGCCATTCCGAGATATATTGCCATGCAACTTTCCATCATTCCGTTCATCATGACACATTCATCATTGTCATATTGCTTAGCATGATCATGTAGTTGACATAGTATTTGTGGCAAAGCCACCATTCATAATTCTTTCATAAATGCCACTGTTGGTCCATTGCATATCTCGGTACACCGCCGGAGGCATTCTGTGACGCCCGGATAATTAAGCTACAGTAACTTTCTACTAATGATGCCACGTCACCTCGATTACTGTTGCTAATCTCGCGTTAGTTCGAAACTGATTCAAATTAAAAATTCAAAACAAAGCAAACAATAAAAGTTTTCAAATATTAAAACTAAAAATGTTCGGGGTGAACCAAATATCCCATAGGTAATTATGGTGGAGAAACAACACTTTTATAGGATGCTTAAATACTCTAAGGTGAATAAATCGTAGCAAAAACTATTATTTAAATACTTTTACATAATAATTAATTACAAAAATATTTTACTTTGGGTAGAAAAATTAATGTGTCAGTGGCATAATTGGTGACATCCATTTAGGTGCGACTTTGGTATATGGTTATCACTAGAATAAACAGCAACTAAAAGAAACAGAAAAGAAATAAAACAAACAAAAGAGAAAAGAAAAAAAAGAACCCCACCCCACTGGGCTCCGGCCCAGCTGTCGGTCGGCCCAACCGGCCCATCCACGCCCCCTTAACCCCACGAACCCCACTACCAAACCCTAATCCCCCCCATCGCCCCACTTCCCCCCCTCCTGATCCGATCTGGATCGGGATCGATCCCCCTCGCCCTCGCCTGAGACGACCGCTCCCCGCGCCCCCGACGTCGGCGCCCGTCCCAGGCACTGCCCCAACCCCGTTGCCGGTGCTCACCGTCACCGCCTCCAATGCGGCTGGACCCCGTTGTCGGTGTCAAAACCGGCGGATCTCGGGTAGGGGGTCCCAAACTGTGCGTCGAGGCCGGATGGTAACAGGAGGCAAGGGACACGAAGTTTTACCCAGGTTCGGGCCCTCTTGATGGAGGTAAAACCCTACGTCCTGCTTGACTAATATTGATGATATGGGTAATACAAGAGTAGATCTACCACGAGATCGGAGAGGCTAAACCCTAGAAGCTGGCCTATGGTATGATTGTTGTTCTGTATGTTGTCCTATGGACTAAAACCCTCTGGTTTATATAGACACCGGAGAGGGTTAGGGTTACACAAAGTCGGTTACAATGGTAGGAGATCCACATATCCGTATCGCCAAGCTTGCCTTCCACGCCAAGGAAAGTCCCTCCCGGACACGGGAAGAAGTCTTCAATCTTGTATATTCATAGTCCAGGAGTCCGGCTGAAGGTATAGTCCGGCCATCCAGACACCCCCTAATCCAGGACTCCCGCAGTAGCCCCTGAACCAGGCTTCAATGACGACGAGTCCGGCACGCAGATTGTCTTCGGCATTGCAAGGCGGGTTCCTCCTCCAAGTACTTCATAGAAGATTTTGAACACAAAGATAGTGTCCGGCTCTGCAAAGTAAGTTTCCACATATTTCCATAGAGAGAATAATATTTACACAAATCTAATCTGCTGACGTATTCTGTAGTGTGACATCGCACCATGGCCAAGCCTTTATTCGAATCGTTTTATTGTCCCACCTTAGCATGTCACGCGAGGCGGTTTCCTTGGCACGTCTTGTCGAAGCAGAGATCGTGTCCCCTTATTCCGGGATTCTCATCAATACGGGCGTGGGTAACCCAACCGCTTCTAGGACTTCTAGACTATAGGCAAGCCCAAACGGCCACAGAGAGGATGCTTGATATTCACCCTCTTTATAAAGGGACAAGGCTTTTATTTTTTCCCTCCCGTGCTCAATCGAATCCTTCCCCCACCTCAAGCTCAAACACCCAAAGTTCAGGTCAGGTGCTCCGAACCTTCAACCATGTTCGGATCTAGCCTTCAAGGCCGATGGATGCCTTCTTCCGTCATGGAAGAGGACATCAAAAAGTTGAGGGAGGCTAGATATCTAACCGCCGAGGTTCCGCATCGGCTGCCTGCCTGAGGGCAGGCCGTCCCCTCCCCCGAACCCAAAGAGAACGTTGTGTTCGTCTCCCACTTCCTCCGAGGTATAGGCCTTGCTCTGGATCCTTTTGTCAGGGGTTTGATGTTTTATTATGGGCTAGATTTCCATGATCTAGCTCCGGACTCCTTTCTTCATATCATGACGTTTATTGTCGTGTGTGAGGCCTTCCTCCGGGTTACCCCTCACTTTGGCCTGTGGCTCAAGACCTTTGAAGTAAAGCCAAAGATGATCGAGGGGCAACATGCAGTGTGCGGAGGTGCCTCAATATGCAAGATGACGGGAGCTCCATGGCCCAAAGGTTCCATTCCAGAGGTGTTTGAATTGTGGCAACATGAGTGGTTCTACATCACGGCTCCTAGAAGTGCCAAGTGGGCGGCCGCCCCTGTTTTCCGCTTGGGCCCTCCACCACAACTGATGTCATGGATCAGCAGAGGTCTGAGCTGGGGTCCATCCAAGGACGTGCCTATACTGCAAAGCCGCATTCGAGTTCTCTTCAATGGAGATTTTGGTTTGGTTGCGGTAATACAAGTTATGCTGGTTCGTCAAGTCCATCCTTGCAAACGCCGGCCCCTTCGCTTGTGGGAGTTCAATCCCGAGGGACCGCGTGTCATTCAAAATTTCCTTGGCCTGACGCACGAGGAGATGTACAAGTCATTCTTCGGACCTCAGGTAGAGTGTCCGGAAATCACCGAGGACGTGGGCCTGAGCAGTAACCGCGCCGCCGAACAGGTAAGGAATCTTCCGGCCGAACATATTATCTCTCATTTGTTATGAAGTTATTTCTGAGAGTTCGCTTTTTGACCCGGACTGGCTAACAAAGTCGAAGTTGATTCGGTGTTTGGCCCCCCTCCCTGAGGGTTTGGACAAACCGGTATTAGAAAAGATGCTCCAGGTCGCACCTTGCCCGGAGCCCTTGAAGGAGGATACTGGGGAGGATAATATGGGTGGACGTGGGCCCCCAACGCTGCCCATTCTAACCGAGGGAGCGAGCGTCTCCATGAAGGAAGACGGCCGGAGGAGGAAAAGGACTGCGCCCGGGGAGTCGGAAGCCGAAGCTTCCAAACGGGAGAAGAAGTCTCCCACAGAGGGTCCTACCTTGGGGGGGGGGGGCTTTCGCCGCACCAAGTCCACGGGGGTATCAATTCTCCAACGAGTCGTAAGTGACCCGAAACACTTTGATAGTACAAGTATGCCATCTTTTTCTTCTGAGAAAATAACCATCGCATATATCTTTGCAGTTCGGGCCTTAGCCCCTCTCAAATGAGCTCGTCTTCGGGGGATCTTCTTCCAGAGATGATGGAGAGCGAAATGCCTCCTCCGGACTCCTCCGCTACGGAAGCGGGCGACCCCGAAGTGTCGTCGCGGAGGGCCTCTCCGAGTCCGGTGAGGCCAGAAGATAATCCCATTGACCCCCAAAGCTCCCAGTGTTCGGCTCCCGAAGAGAGCAGACAAAAGAGTCCGGCACCGTCTGGTGTGCGATCGGATGTTCTAAGGGAGTTGGTGGGGCGAGCGGCCATCTCAGATGAACACCGTATGCTGATGAACACGGTGATGGAGAGAATCTCATCCGCCGAAAGCGGATTGCATAAAGCTTTCATGAGTCTACTGACAGGCTTTGAGGTACGTAAAATAATGTATGATAGTCCTGCACATGCTAGGTGTGCCCTGTGTAGATAGTAGCCCCTGAGACTCTGGTTGTCGTCGGAAACGACGACGAACAGAGGATCATATTCCCAGGTAATAAACATACTGCCTCTATGTGCAGGTGATGGAAGCTCCGGTGGCTAGCCGGACTAGCGAGTTTGTCCATTTAAAACGGCAGTTGGATGCGGCAGACACCGACATCGAGCTTGTTAACAAAAGGCTTGACGAGGAACAGGGTAAGTGTGATTATCTGGTAAACGCCACATAGTAAGAGCAGCATGATGCTAGTATCTTTAATATGTTGTGACTGCAGATGGAGCTGCCACTGTTGAAGCCTTGCGGGCAGAACTTGCCCGAGCCAAGGAACAAGCGAGGTTTGGTAATGCGGCTGCTTTGAAGGCGGCCGAAGAGTTGAAGGCCGAGAAGGCCGCGCATGGCGAGAGCCGAGATAAGATGGCCAAGATGGCCATAGAATTAAAAGCCGCCACCGACCGTTGCCGGGTTCTTGAAAAGGAAAACCTAGCGAAGGCATCGGACCTTGAGAAGGCCGCTGCGACGAGAAAAGACATCCGCTCTGCTATGAGGGCGAAGAAGGAGGAGCTGCGGGAATCCGGGGATATTGTAGCTGGGAAATCCTTTATGTTGCGGAGGAAGTTCGGAGATCCACGGTATGCCCCTCTGGATCGGCTGTGGAGTTCGGAGGATGTGTATATGGATTTGGCGGCGAGCGCTGCCGATGCGGCCAAGTACTTCCAGGGTTAGACGGACCGTGAAGTGGACCAGCTGTTTTGGACACAATTACATTCTCCCGAGCGTCTACTTTCATTGACTGGCCAATTAGCCGAATGGGCCGAACTGAATAGGTTGTCCAGACTCGCCATGAGGTCTGTTGTGGATCAGCTATGGCCGGAAAGGCCAAAACCGAACAGCTATTTTAGCTTGGTGCAGCAGTTCCTTGACGTGGTGCCGCGCATTAATGCGATGAAGAGGTCGGCGTGCATAGAGGGCTCACAGATGGCCTTTGCCCGTGTTAAAGCATACTGGGCGGAGATGGATGCTACCACTGTTGCAGCGCGGGATTTGGCGATAGGCCGAATGGCTGCTGAGCACCACTTTGAAGAAGTTCTTGAGGGTGCTCGTTTGATAGAGACCCAGTGCTCAAAAAATATTATGTTTGAGTGATATGTAATCTCATTGTAAGCGAAATGCTTTTATAAATTTTTATAAGGCTATTTTTATACTTTTGCCTGAAAGTAATATGATGCCTCCTGGGCGGCCGTTTATGTATACATGTGTATAACCTGAAATATTGCAGCCGTCGGCTTCAACCCCCATGCATATAATGCGGAGGTGCTCGCAAAAAACACGCGTTCACACTTAACCCAACGTCTTGGTCCTATTAAGGAGGTGATAGCGGAGTGAGCGAGGCAACCGGACTATAATGCTTTAGCACTTTCACTTAGCCATAGGAGTTTGACAGTGGGGCTACTAGATAGCCCCTAGTGGGTCCGCACTCTCCCGATCCCGGGGTGCGTACATGCCTGGCCGGAAAACGGCCCTTCGTTAAGGCGGAGGAATTCTAACATTCCAACAGGTCATCGAGTGGTTGACCAGTCTCACGCTATATCATGATAGTCAGTTTTTGGCTTTCTCTACTGAGGTGCTCGTCCGGATGAACCAGGGCACAATCGCAGTAGTTCTCCTGGTGCTACCTTAGCCGGTAAAGCGGAACATAAGGCACCAAAACACAGGAGCCAGGAAAACCCAACATTTGACCAAAGACAATGATTCGGAGCTGATGCATATAGGGGCAAACTCGCGACGCCGAACACTCCCTAAGGTATTCGGTCTTTGCGGTATAAACCAGGCCTAAATAATGGCCTTTGTAAGAAGCCCCTTGTGTTTAGGTACGTGTATTGTTCTGGCATGGCCACATGCCAAGACGTCAGCATCCTTCACAGCGGTGGATATGTATCAACAAGAGACAGTTAATAAGGTTTACGCAGGGTCTTAATCTAAAAAGAATCCTTGGAGCGGGTCCCTGCTGCACGTCTGCGCCTGTGTCTCTGTTGTGCCGTATCCTAGACGGGTGTAGCACGATGATCGTCTGTAAAAGAGAGTAATTTAGGTGAAAAAGTTGTGCAAAAAGATAGTTTTTAAAGAAACCATGTATAATTTCAAGATGAGAAAAAATTGCCACTTGTCTGCGCGTGTTGAGCCCCTTGTATTGACAAATAGGGGTGCGACCATTTATTCGGTATAAATAGCGGCGCCGGGCTTGATTAGTTGTGTCTGAGGTCTTGAAGACCTATTGGATGCTTTCGCTGGTCCGGGCGCCTTTAGTGTGCGGCTGTCAAGGCAGCTGCACTCTCTTCGGCTCGCAGAGATCGCTTGATAGTTCCGTTCAATAAAATGATGCCACGTGGACCGGGCATCTTGAGTGTGAGGGAGGCGTAGTGTGGTATTGCATTAAAGCGAGCGAAAGCTTTGCGTCCGAGCAGTGCTTGATAGCCACTTTGGAACGGAGCGATGTGGAAGGTTAAATGCTCGCGACGGAAGTTATCGGGGGAGCCGAATATGACTTGTAGTAGGAGGGAGCCCATACAACGAGCCCCTGGGCCTGGCGTTACTCCTTTAAAGGTAGTATTGCTATGGCGAATTTTTGTTGGGTCTAACCCCATCCCGCGGATTGAATCCTGATATATTAGGTTTA
Organism: Triticum urartu; assembly: GCF_056163025.1. Taxonomy (NCBI): domain Eukaryota; kingdom Viridiplantae; phylum Streptophyta; class Magnoliopsida; order Poales; family Poaceae; genus Triticum; species Triticum urartu. Next base: position 648,916,796 of record NC_141874.1, read on the forward strand.
GATTGCACCACCGTCCATCAAGACTCGTGTGAAGTGATATCCGCCAATTACTGGGTCTAATACCAGGGCAGCCCATCCTGCGCGTCAGATACTTGCTGAGTAATCACGATGGTCGAAAGTGATCGGCTGAGATGACCAGTGGCAGGACTTCCCGGTGACAGGCACTTGGGTATATTTTCCTGGGAGTGCCGCATTGTTTTTTCCCTTGATCACATGTAACACGTTTACTGTTTTGACTTCTGGTGGAAATTTCTTTTGTTCCCCAGTGTCTTGCTTGAGAGGCTCGTCCTCGTCTTCACTTGGTGTATCCTCCCCCTTGTGTACGGCATTGAGCTTGCCGGACTGCTTGAAGACCCAGCATTCTCTGTGGGTATGATTAGCAGGTTTACCAGGGGTACTATGGATCTGACATACTTGGTCCAGAATTTTGTTGAGGCTGGACAGTTCATCCCTGGTGCCTTTAGAGGGTGGCTTTTGACCCGACCGAGAGCTTTTGAATCCGGCGTTTACTGCCGTGCCCTTCGTGTTGTCTTCTTTATTCCGACGTTTGTTATTGCTATTGCGCCGTGATTTCCCATTTCCATCTCTAACTTCATATGTACTGGGGTCGCTGGTGCAGCATCTGGCTAGCCAGCTGTCCTCACCCGCGCAAAAGCGGGTCATGAGGTTTGTTAATGCGGCCATCGTTCTCGGCTTATTTTGGCCGAGGTGTCTGGTGAGACATTCTTCACGGATGCTATGCTTAAAAGCTACCAATGCTTCGGCGTCCGGACAGTCGACAATCTGGTTCTTTTTAGTAAGAAACCTGTTCCAAAGCTTTCGGGCTGACTCTTCGGGCTGTTGAGTTATATGACTCAAATCGTCCGCATCCGGAGGTCGGACATAAGTCCCTTGAAAATTTGCCCGAAAGGCGTCTTCGACCTCTTCCCAACTTCCAATGGAGCTTTCGGGGAGGCCTTTAAGCCAGTGACGAGCTGGCCCTTTGAGCTTGAGGGGTAAGTACTTGATGGCGTGGAGATCATCTACTCCGGATGGATATGAAGGATGTAGTCCTCAATGCAGACCCCAGGGTCTGTTGTTCCGTCGTATGTCTCTATGTTTACGGGTTTGAATCCCTCTGGAAATTCATGGTCCAGTACCTCATCGGTGAAACATAGGGGGTGTGCGGCACCCCTGTAGCTGGGTGTACCGCGTTGTTCGGATGTTTGTTGTGTTGCATTGTAGGTTGGGGCGCGCTTGCGTGGTCCATAGATGGATCTTGTTGCGCCGTCCTTTGGGTGTGAGCCCTCGCATGGGTCGCGTGTTGTATTGTGAGTGGCGTTGTATGCCGCTCTGTGTTGGTAGAGGGGTCGTCTATCCGGCCAGGTGGCTGCTTTGATGTTTGGTTGTGGGGGGTCTGAGGCCTCCTCATCGAATTCAGGTAGCAGCTTCCGCTTTGGGTAGCTCTTGGAGGGGCGATTGTCGCCGTACCTCGCTACTGTGTTGAGTATTTTACTGCATCTGATTTGGAGTGTGTCTTGCGCAGCCTTGAGCCTTTGCTTCTGCTTTTTAAGACTCCTCGCGGTGGCAACAAGCCTTTTACGGGCATTTTGCTGCTCCGGGTGCTTGTCCGGCGTTATGTCGTCCGGACTATTATCCTTGATAGAATTTGTTTGTTCCGTTTGATTATCCGGATTGCCGTTGTCCGGCAGCGGTTCGCCCTGCTCCAGCGCTGGGTCTGTGTGATCGTTATTTCTGTCGAGGTGGGATTTGGCACGGCGCTTGCGTCGCCGCTTTGACTGCTTCTCGAGGGAACAAGCCTTCGGTGCGTCCTTCGGCTCCTCGTCGTCATCTTTTGGTGCGTCCACCATGTATACGTCATATGATGAGGTGGGCGTCCCGCGCCCTATGGGCAGTGGTTCTTCTTCGCCTCCCGCATCGTCGTCCATACCGTCGATGTTTTCAGAGTCGAAGTGGAGCATGTCCGTTAAATCGTCGACAGTGGCTACAAAGTGGGTGGTGGGTGGGCGTCGAATTTCTCCATCTTCCGCATCCCAATCCTGCTGGCCATGATCCGGGCAGGGCTCTCTTGACAAAGAGAGAGACTTTAGTGATTTCATAATATCGCCGAAGGGCGAGTGCTGAAAGATGTCCGCGGCGGTAAACTCCATGATCGGCGCCCAATCGGATTCGATCGGCAGGGGCGCGGAAGGTTCGGAGTCCGGGGAGGAGTCCGGCTCCTCGGAGTCACGAGTCTCGCGGAGTGCGGGGCTGGTGTTCGACTCGATCGCCGTTGGGATCGCAGCCCCTGAGGCGGCGTCCAACCACCCATCCTCGATCGGCGCGGTTGGCTCCGAATTAAGGGTCGAAGCCGATGCGGGTGCGGCCTCCAGGGCATTGTTCGGCGGCAGAGCTAGATCATGCTCGTCGTGACAGTGCGGCGCGCTCGGCAGTGGCTCGAATCCGTCGAGGATCAAGTCCCCGCGGATGTCAGCTGTGTAGTTTAAACTTCCAAATCTGACCTGACGGCCAGGGGCATAGCTTTCGATCTGCTCCAGACGGCCAAGTGAATTGGCCCGCAGTGCGAAGCCGCCGAAGACGAAGATCTGTCCGGGGAGGAAGGTCTCACCCTGGACTGCATCGTTATTGATGATCGTAGGAGCCATCAAGCCTAACGGCGATGACACAGAGGAACTCTCAATGAAAGCACCAATGTCGGTGTCAAAACCGGCGGATCTCAGGTAGGGGGTCCCGAACTGTGCGTCTAGGCCGGATGGTAACAGGAGGCAAGGGACACGAAGTTTTAGCCAGGTTCGGGCCCTCTTGATGGAGGTAAAACCCTACGTCCTGCTTGATTAATATTGATGATATGGGTAGTACAAGAGTAGATCGACCACGAGATCGGAGAGGCTAAACCCTAGAAGCTAGCCTATGGTTTGATTGCTGTTCTGTATGTTGTCCTATGGACTAAAACCCTCCGGTTCATATAGACACCGGAGAGGGTTAGGGTTACACAAAGTCGGTTACAATGGTAGGAGATCCACATATCCGTATCACGAAGCTTGCCTTCCACGCCAAGGAAAGTCCCTCCCGAACACGGGACGAAGTCTTCAATCTTGTATCTTCATAGTCCAGGAGTCCGGCTGAAGGTATAGTTCGGCCATGCGGACACCCCCTAATCCAGGACTCCCTCACCCGCTGTCGCCGGAGCACCGCAACCGCCCGGGAACCTCGTCACCGTCCTCTCCGTCTTCGTCGTCGTCCTCGACCTCCCCCCCCCCCCCCCGAGCCCGCTGCCTTGATCCCGACGACCCGCAGTGAGCACGATCCCCTTCCCCCCCTCTGCTCGCTCGTCGCCGAACACGCACGCACACCGCCTCGCTGCTCGCTCCGGCCTGCCGCCCCTGCCCGCGTGCACAGCCGCGCGCCCACGGCCACGCCACTGCCCGCGCCGAAGCGCGCGCGCTCGCGCCGTATTTCCCCGCGCCGACGCTGCCCGTTCGCGAACCGCGCCCCTTCTCCTGCTGCTCGACGCCTTGCCGCGCCCGCTCGTGCTCCTCCTCGCGCTCACCGCCGCTACGTCGCCCGCGGACACCCAGGCACCGACCGCGCCTCCCCTGCTGCGCCGCTGCTCTGCACAGCCCCACCGTCGCTCCCCGCAGCCCCCGCGCGTGCCCGCCCCCTCGCCGTGCTGCTCTGGCGCCCGGTGGCCTCGCCCCGCCGCACCAAGCCGCGCTCGCGCCCGACGCTGCCGGTGCCCCTGCCGGCCGCGCGTCCCACGGCCCCCTGCCCACCACTTCTTGTGCCCCGCCTCCGCCTCTAGCCCCGCGGGCCATCGCCGTGCTGGCGGCCAACTCCGGCGCCCACCCCGGGCTCTCTCCTTCCCGCTGCCGCCCTGTTCGGCCACCACATCCGCCGCGGCACCCCCGCTCCGTCCGGCCACGCCAGCTTGCATCGCCGCGCCCAGCGCGCCTGGTACTACACGGGCGCTGTCGCCCATTGCCCGTTCGCCCGCGCCCGCTTTGGCCCCTAGGGCCAATGACAGGAGGGCCCCGCCCTGAACGAAAACGGAAAAAATAATAAAAATAAAAATAATTAATTAATTAATTAAAGACATAATTAACCTGATTAATTTTGATTAATTAAAATAAACAACTAATTAAACTAATTACACATTAGCTACCTAATTAACCTGATGTGTTAATTAGTTAACTAATTAGTCAATGCCAGTGGGGCCCACCCCCCTAATTAATACTAATTAGGTTAATTAAAATGTTTAATTAAAAATGTGTCACTAACCAGTGGGACCCACTGGTCAGGTTGACCAGTCAACCCTGATGACTGCTGACATCAGCATGACCTCATGCTGATGTCATAAATCCATTTTTGAATTAAATTAAATAGTTAATTAAATTCCAGAAATTAATAAAATCTTTATAAAATCATATCTTTTAATCCGTAACTCAGATTAAATTATTTTCAACATGAAAGTTGCTCAGAACGACGAGACGAACCCGGATACGCAACCCGTTCGTCCGCCACGCATCCCTAACCTATGTAACTCGCAACTTTCCCACTCCGGCTCCTCTGCCCGAAAACGCGAAACACCGGGGATACTTTCCCGGATGTTTTCCCCCTTCGCCGGTATCACCTCATACCGCGTTAGGGCACCCCTAGAACCGATACTTGTCATGTCATGCATCGCTATGCATCTGTTTGCTTAAATATTTATTGTTTCTTCCCCCTCTTCTCTCGCTAGACACCGAGACCGACGCCGTTGCTACCCAGTACGACTATGGTGTTGATGACCCCTCTCTCTTGCCAGAGCAACCAGGCAAGCCCCCCCTTGATCACCAGATATCGCCTACTCTCCTCTATACTCCTTGCATTAGAGTAGTGTAGCATGTTACTGCTTTCAGTTAATCCTATACTGCTACATAGCCTGTCCTTGCTACTACTGTTGTTACCATTACCTGCTATCCTACTACTGAGTATAGGATGCTAGTGTTCCATCAGTGGCCCTACACTCTTGTCCGTCTGCATGCTATACTATTGGGTCGTGATCACTTCGGGAGGTGATCACGGGCATATACTATATACTTTACACTATTACATTACCTGTGGTACTGTTCGGAGTTGGGGGCTGAAGGGGCAGGTGGCTCCATCCCGGTAGAGGTGGGCCTGGGTTCCCGACGGCCCCCGACTGTTACTTTGTGGCGAAGCGACAGGGCAGGTTGAGACCACCTAGGAGAGAGGTGGGCCTGGCCTTGGTCGGCGTTCGTGGTTATTTCAAGATAACACGTTTAACGAGATTTTGGTATTTGATCTGAGTCTGGCCATTGTCCTATACGCACTAACCATCTACGTGGGGACAATTATGGGCACTCGATGTCGTGGTATCAGCCGAAGCCTTCGTGACGTCAGTGACTGAGCGGCGCGCGCCGGATTGGACCGTAAGCCTGCTCTTGTATTAAGGGGGCTAGTTCTGCTTCCGGCCGCGTACGCAACGTGCATGTGTGCAATGGGCGATGGGCCCAGACCCCTGCGCCATAGCATTTAGACCGGCGTGCTGACCTCTCTGTTGTGCCTAGGTAGGGCTGCGACGTGTTGATCTTCCGAGGCCGGCCATGACCCAGGAAAGTGTGTCCGGCCAAATGGGATCGAGCGTGTTGGGTTATGTGGTGCACCCCTGCAGGGAAGTTGATCTATTCGAATAGCCGTGTCCCTCGGTAAAAGGACGACCCAGAGTTGTACCTTGACCTTATGACAACTAGAACCGGATACTTAATAAAACACACCCTTCCAAGTGCCAGATACAACCGGTGATCGCTCTCTCACAGGGCGACGAGGGGAGGATCATCGGTTAGGATTATGCTATGCGATGCTACTGGGTGAACTTACCCATCTACTCTCTTCTGCTACTGCAAGATGGAGGTTACCAGAAGCGTAATCTTCGATAGGACTAGCTATCCCCCTCTTATTCCGGCATTCTGCAGTTCAGTCCACATATGATACCCCCTTTTCCATTTGATACCAATGCATACATATGTAGCGTAGCTCCTTGCTTTCGAGTACTTTGGATGAGTACTCACGGTTGCTTTGCTCCCGCTTTTCCCCTTTTTCTATACTTGATTGCTGCAGCCAGACGATGGAGCCCAGGAACCAGACGCCACCGTCGGCGACGACTCCTACTACACTAGAGGTGCCTACTACTACGTGTAGCCCGCTGATGATGACCAGGAGTAGTTTAGGAGGATCCCAGGCAGGAGGCCTGCGCCTCTTTCGATCTGTATCCCAGTTTGTGCTAGCCTTCTTAAGGCAAACTTGTTTAACTTATGTCTGTACTGAGATATTGTTGCTTCCGCTGACTCGTCTATGATCGAGCTCTTGTATTCGAGCCCTCGAGGCCCCTGGCTTGTAATATGATGCTTGTATGACTTATTTTATTTGTAGAGTTGTGTTGTGATATCTTCCCATGAGTCCCTGATCTTGATCATACACGTTTGCGTGTATGATTAGTGTACGATTGAATCGGGGGCGTCACACATTCATATAGAGTCATCTTTGTTCTAGTATCGAGTTGTAATCATTGAGTTATAAATAAATAGAAGTGTGATGATCATCATTATTAGAGCATTGTCCCAAGTGAGGAATAAAAAAAGGCCATAAAAAAAGAAGGCCCCCCAAAAAAGGAAGGCCATAAAAACAGAAAAGGCCCAAAAAATGAAAGAAAAAGAGAGAAGGGACAATGTTACTATCCTTTTACCACACTTGTGCTTCAAAGTAGCACCATGATCTTCATAGTAGAGAGTCTCTCATATTAACTTTCATATACTAGTGGGAATTTTTCATTATAGAACTTGGCTTGTATATTCCAACAATGGGCCTCCTCAAGTGCCCTAGGTCTTCGTGAGCAAGCAAGTTGGATGCACACCCACTAGTTTCTTTTGTTGAGCTTTCATACATTTATAGCTCTTGTGCATCCGTTGCATGGCAATCCCTACTCCTTGCATTAACATCAATCGGTGGGCATTTCCATAGCCCATTGATTAGACTCGTTGATGTGACACTTTCTCCTTTTTTGTCATCTCCACATAACCCCCTCATTATATTCTATTCCACCCATAGTGCTATGTCCATGGCTCACGCTCATATATTGTGTGAAAGTTTATAGGTTTGAGATTACTAAAGTATGAAACAATTGCTTGGCCTGTCATCGGGGTTGTGCAAGATGAGAGCATTCTTGTGTGACGAAAATGAAACATGACTAAACTATATGATTTTGTAGGGATGAACTTTATTTGGCCATGTTATTTTGAGAAGACATAATTGCTTAGTTAGTATGCTTGAAGTATTATCATTTTTGTGTCAATATTAACTTTTGTCTTGAATCTTCCGGATCTGAATATTCATACCACAATTAAGAAGAATCACATTGAAATTATGCCAACTAGCATTCGACATCAAAAATTCTTTCTTTTATCATTTACCTACTCAAGGACGAGCAGGAATTAAGCATGGGGATGCTGATACGTCTCCAAAGTATCTATAATTTTTTATTGCTCCATGCTATATTATCTACTGTTTTGGATGTTTATGGGCTATATTATAAACTTTTATATCATTTTTGGGACTAACCTATTAATCCAGAGCCCAGTGCCAGTTTCTGTTTTTACCCTGTTTTAGGGTTTCGAAGAAAAGGAAAATCAAACGGAGTCCAATTGACCTGAAACTTCACGGAACTCATTTTTGGAAGGAAAGAAGCCCAAAAGACTTGGAGTGCACGTCGGGGGATCTGCGAGGAGGTCACGAGGCAGGGGCGCGCGCCCACCCCCTGGGCGCGCCCTCCACCCTCGTGAGCCCCTCGTGCCCCCCTGGCGTACTTCTTCCACCTATATATCTCCATATACCCTAAAAACACCGGTGAGCACAATAGATTGGGAGTTCCGCCGCCAGAAGCCTCCATAGCCACCGAAAGCCAATCTAGACCTGTTCCGGCACCCTGATGGAGGGGGGAATCCCTCTCCGGTGGCCATCTTCATCATCCCAGTGCTCTCCATGACGAGGAGGGAGTAGTTCTCCCCCGGGGCTGAGGGTATGTACCAGTAGCTATGTGTTTGATCTCTCTCTCTCTCTCTTGTTCTTGAGATGATACGATCTTGATGTATCGCGAGCTTTGCTATTATATTTGGATCCTATGATGTTTTCTCCCCCCTCTACTCTCTTTTAATGAATTGAGTTTCCCCTTTGAAGTCATCTTATCGGATTGAGTCTTTAAAGATTTGAGAACACTTGATGTATGTCTTGTCGTGTGTATCTGTGGTGACAATGGGATACCGCGTGATTCACTTGATGTATGTTTTCGTGATCAACTTGCGGGTTCCTCCCATGAACCTATGCATAGGGGTTGGCACACGTTTTCGTCGTGATTATCCGGTAGAACTTTGGGGCACTCTTTGAGGTCCTTTGTGTTGGTTGAATAGATGAATCTGAGATTGTGTGATGCATATCGTATAATCATACCCACGGATACTTGAGGTGACATTGGAGTATCTAGGTGACATTAGGGTTTTGGTTGATTTGTGTCTTAAGGTGTTATTCTAGTACGAACTCTAGGGCTGTTTGTGACACTTATAGGAATAGCCCAACGGATTGATTGGAAAGAATAACTTTGAGGTGGTTTCGTGCCCTACCATAATCTCTTCGTTCGTTCTCCGCTATTAGTGACTTTGGAGTGACTCTTTGTTGCATGTTGAGGATACTTATGTGATCCAATTATGTTAGTATTGTTGAGGGAACTTGCACTAGCGAAAGTATGAACCCTAGGCCTTATTTCCACGCATTGCAATACCGTTTACGCTCACTTTTATCATTAGTTACCTTGCTGTTTTTATATTTTTCATATTACAAAAACCTATATCTACCATCCATATACCACTTGTATCACCATCTCTCCGCCGAACTAGTGCACCTATACAATTTACCATTGTATTGGGTGTGTTGGGGACACAAGAGACTCTTTGTTATTTGGTTGCAGGGTTGCTTGAGAGAGACCATCTTAATCCTACGCCTCCTACGGATTGATAAACCTTAGGTGATCCACTTGAGGGAAATTTGCTACTGTCCTGCAAACCTCTGCACTTGGAGGCCCAACAATGTCTACAATAAGAAGGTTGTGTAGTAGACATCAAATCCCCAAGCTTAGGCTCTTGCCACTCCTTATTCCATAGTCCATCGAATCTTTACCCAAAACTTGAAAACTTCACAACACGAAACTTGACAGAAAACTCGTAAGCTCCGTTAGTACAAGAAAGCAAATCACCATCATAAGGTACTGTAATGAACTCATTCTAAATTCATATTTGTGTAATATCTACTGTATTCCAACTTCTCTATGGTTCATACCCTCCAATACTACTCATAGATTCATCAAAATAAGCAAACAGCACAATGAAAACAGAATCTGTCAAAAACAGAGCAGTTTGTAGTAATCTGTATTCTGTAGGAATCGACCACTTATGGAACTCATAAAATTCTCAAATAAATTGGTGGACCTGAGGAATTTGTCTACTAATCATATGCAAAAAGAATTAACTAAATAGCACTCTCCAGTAAAAAATGGCAGCAATCTCGTGAGCGCTAAAGTTTCTGTTTTTTTATAGCATGATCATAAAGACTTCACCCAAGTCTTCCCAAAGGTTCTACTTGGCAAAAACACTAATTAAAACATAAAACCACATATAAACAGAGGCTAGATGAATTATTTACTACTAAACAGGAGCAAAAAGCAAGGAACAAAAATAAAATTGGGTTGCCTCCCAACAAGCGCTATCATTTAACGCCCCTAGCTAGGCATGATGATTTCGATGATGCTCACATAAAAGATAAGAATTTAAACATAAAGAGATCACCATGAAGAATATGACTAGCACATTTAAGTCTAACTCACTTCCTATGCATAGGGATTTTGTGAGCAAATAACTTATGGGAACAATAATCAACTAGCATAGGAAGGAAAAACAAGCATAACTTCAAAACTTTAAGCACATAGAGAGGGAACTTGGTATTATTGCAATTCCTACAAGCATATATTACTCCCTCGTAATAATTTTCAGTAGCATCATGAATGAATTCAAGAATATAACCAGCACCTAAAGCATTCTTTTCATGATCTACAAGCATGGAAATTTTATTACTCTCCACATAAGCAAACTTCTTCTCATGAATAGTAGTGGGAGCAAACTCAACAAAATAACTATCATGTGAGGCATAATCCAATTGAAAGTTAAAATCATGATGACAAATTTCATGGATATCATTATTCTTTATAGCATACGTATCATCACAATAATCATCATAGATAGGAGGGATGCTTTCATCATAATAAATTTTCTCATCAAAGCTTGGGGGACAAAAAATATCATCTTCATCAAACATAGCTTCCCCAACCTTGTGGCTTTGCATATCATTAGCATCATGGATATTCAAGGAATTCATACTAACAACATTGCAATCATGCTCATCGTTCAAATATTTAGTGCCAAACATTATAATGCATTCTTCTTCTAGCACTTGAGCACAATTATCGGAATCCTTATTTTCATGATAGATATTAAAAAGATGAAGCATATGAGGTACCCTTAATTCCATTTTTTGGTAGTTTTCTTTTATAAACTAAACTAGTGATAAAACAAGAAACTAAAAGACTCGATTGCAAGATCTAAAGATATACCTTCAAGCACTCACTTCCCCGGCAATGGCGCCAGAAAAGAGCTTCATGTCTACCACACAACCTTCTTCTTGTAGACGTTGTTGGGCCTCCAAGTGCAGAGGTTTGTAGGACAATAGCAAATTTCCCTCAAGTGGATGACCTAAGGTTTATCAATCCGTAGGAGGCGTAGGATGAAGATGGTCTCTCTCAAGCAACCCTGCAACCAAATAACAAAGAGTCTCTTGTGTCCCCAACACACCCAATACAATGGTAAATTGTATAGGTGCACTAGTTCGGCGAAGAGATGGTGATACAAGTGGTATATGGATGGTAGATATAGGTTTTTGTAATATGAAAATATAAAAACAGCAAGGTAACTAATGATAAAAGTGAGCACAAACGGTATTGCAATGCTAGGAAACAAGGCCTAGGGTTCATACTTTCACTAGTGCAAGTTCTCTCAACAATAATAACATAATTGGATCATATAACTATCCCTCAACATGCAACAAAGAGTCACTCCAAAGTCACTAATAGCGGAGAACAAACAAAGAAATTATGGTAGGGTACGAAACCACCTCAAAGTTATTCTTTCCAATCAATCCGTTGGGCTATTCCTATAAGTGTCACAAACAGCCCTAGAGTTCGTACTAGAATAACACCTTAAGACACAAATCAACCAAAACCCTAATGTCACCTAGATACTCCAATGTCACCTCAATTATCCATGGGTATGATTATACGATATGCATCACACAATCTCAGATTAATCTATTCAAACCAACACAAAGTGCCTCAAAGAATGCCCCAAAGATTCTACCGGAGAGTCAAGACGAAAACGCGTGCCAACCCCTATTCATAGGTTCATGGGCGGAACCCGCAAGTTGATCACCAAAACATACATCAAGTGGATCACGTGGTATCCCATTGTCACCACAGATAAGCACATCAAGACATACATCAAGTGTTCTCAAATCCTTAAAGACTCAATCCGAAAAGATAACTTCAAAGGGAAAACTCAATCCATTACAAGAGAGTAGAGGGGGAGAAACATCATAAGATCCAACTATAATAGCAAAGCTCATGATGCATCAAGATCGTACCACCTCAAGAACACGAGAGAGAGAGAGAGAGATCAAACACATATCTACTGGTACATACCCTCAGCCCCGGGGAGAACTACTCCCTCCTCGTCATGGATAGCACCAGTGTCGGTGTCAAAACTGGCGGATGTCGGGTAGGGGGTCCTGAACTGTGCGTCTAAGGCGGATGGTAACAGGAGGCAGGGGACATGATGTTTACCCAGGTTCGGGCCCTCTCGATGGAGGTAATACCCTACGTCCTGCTTGATTGATCTTGATGATATGAGTATTACAAGAGTTGATCTACCACGAGATCGTAGAGGCTAAACCCTAGAAGCTAGCCTATGGTATGATTGTTGTGTTTTTTCTCTATCGACTAGCCTGGCCCCTGGTTTATATAATGCACCAGAGGCCTAGGATAACAAGAGTCCTAGCTGAATACGTCGGTGGGGGAGGAGTCCTTGTCTTGACCACCAAGTCTTGTGGAATCTTCCTTGTATGCGGCAGCTGTCCGAACTGGCCCATGAGTATACGGCCATGGGGGTCCTCGGCCCAATCTAGCTGACCGGGAGAGGACGTGGTGAGTACCCCCTAGTCCAGGACACCGTCAGTAGCCCCCTGAACCGGTCTTCAATTGGGGACGCTCCTCAATTCTTCCGAACTGTTCTTTGTCTTCGGTCGTCGGTCTTGAAAACTGGTTCAATAAATCTTCCCATCTTCTATCTTGAGGATTGCTGAGCTAAATCTGAAGATCTCACACATTGGGTATCCGAGGAGCCCTTTAAGTCTTCGGCCTTTATCAATGCCTTGTTATTTTTATGCCACACCTCGGGTTTGAAGTTGTTCCCGGGCGGCAGCATCCTCTTGCGTCCGAGCTCCAACACCGGATTACATTCGAGGTATCTTTTGCAGCCAAGCACCAACGCCGGACCGCTTTCCGAGATCCAACGCCGCCGGAATGTATCCGAGCTCCAACGCCGGACTATGTCCAAACTCCAACACCGGACTGTATCCGGGCTCCAACGCCGGACTATATCCGAGGTGTCATATCACCTTGGTTCGAAAAAGTCGAAGGAGTTTAGCTGAGCTTAATGCCGGAAATGCCCTCTATGGAGCCAGCCACTCGCGCCTGAGCTTTATGCCGGACTGCTTCCGAGGTGGTGCACCACCCCGACTGTGGGTCGATTTTTTGTCAATATTTTTGATTGGTGCAATTTATTCTCTGCCGAGATTTATAGCCAGTAGCCCTCAAGGTGTGTATCGGTCTAAAACCCGAGATGCACCTGAAGGATGACGTAAGACCGCTGATCCCAATAGCCGCTGAGACTCAGGTTGATTTGCAAAATCGGCTTGAGGATCAAGTCCTAGCTCGGCGGAATACTTCGGGACACAAAAAGCGGCGTGCTCAGTCCTCGAGACTCAGGTTGGGTGCGGCCGACCAACCTGAGGATCAAAATCTCCTCGGAAACTGTATTGCACTTAAAATTTTCTGCATTGAACAGGCAATGCAGTAGCCCACGAGACACTGGTCGGGTGGCAACACCAGATCAGGGGATCGATGTGCCCCTTTAATATTTGTAAATAATAAGCCCGAAGCCCAGTAGCCCCCGAGCCTTAATGCGGGCACGGGTGGCCGAATTAAGGATCGATATCCATAGTAAAATCACAAATTATGTGTAATGACTCTATGTATCCAAGTACTTTATGTCATTAATGCTCGGATCCACATTGTACAAAACTTTGTTGACCGACCATCGGCTTCCACCTCCTCGGCCAGTAGCCGAGGAGTGTTTGTCCTACTTTATAAAGCCTTTATGAGGGCAAAGATTTACGACAAACAAGGCAATCTGGCCATATGGTTTTATAAACAAAGGTACGCAGAGAGATATGTTATATTACTGTTTAACATAAGAAATGTCTTCCAAATAAAATAGTCCCGCTATCGGTTCCTTTCTTTGGGTTGTTGTGCTAAGCATGATCATGAAACCTCAGCTATAATGTAAGAGCAAAATATTGAGGATTTAGTTTGGGAGGCCAGTTACTAGCCCCCGGTAGGGTTCGACGACAGTCGAGGTCAAGCCGTAAACACTTCGGCCAATATCATGAATGGCCCGTCATTTAACACAGTCATCGGATCGCTGACCAGTTTACGCTTATTGTGACAGTCAGTTTTCGGCTTTCTCCACTGAGGTGCTTAACCATGTGAGCTGGAAGCACAATCATTCTCCCTTTGCACACCCAGCCGAACAAAGCGGAACGTAGGAGGCAAGCGCAGGAGCCGGGCAACCCAATGATACGTCTCCAACGTATCTATAATTTTTGATTGCTCCATGCTGTATTATCTACTGTTTTGGACATTATTGGGCTTTATTATCCACTTTTATATTATTTTTGGGACTAACCTATTAACCGGAGGCCCAGCCCAGAATTGCTGTTTTTTTGCCTATTTTAGGGTTTCGAAGAAAAGGAATATCAAACGGAGTCCAAACGGAATGAAACCTTCGGGAACGTGATTTCCTCACCGAATACAACTCAGGAGACTTGGACCCTACGTCAAGCCAACTAACAGGAGGCCACGAGGTAGGGGGCGCGCCTGCCCCCCAGGCGCGCCCTCCACCCTCGTGGGCCCACTGTTGCTCCACTGACGTACTCCTTCCTCCTATATATATCCATGTACCCCCAAACGATCAGAAAAGGAGCCAAAACCCTAATTCCACCGCCGTAACTTTCTGTATCCACGAGATCCCATCTTGGGGCCTGTTCCGGAGCTCTGCCGGAGGGGGCATCGATCACGGTGGGCTTCTACATCAACACCATAGCCTCTCCGATGAAGTGTGAGTAGTTTACTTCAGACCTACGGGTCTATAGTTAGTAGCTAGATCGCTTCTTCTCTCTTTTTGGATCTCAATACAATATTCTCCCCCTCTCTTGTGGAGATCTATTCAATGTAATCTTCTTTTTGCGGTGTGTTTATTGAGACCGATGAATTGTGGGTTTATGATCAAGTCTATCTATGAATAATATTTGGATCTGCTCTGAATTCTTTTATTTTGATTGGTTATCTTTGCAAGTCTCTTTGAATTATCAGTTTGGTTTGGCCTACTAGATTGATCTTTCTTGCAATGGGAGAAGTGCTTAGCTTTGGGTTCAATCTTGCGCTGTCCTTTCCCGGTGACAGTAAGGGCAGCAAGGCACATATTGTATTGTTGCCGTCGAGGATAACAAGATGGGGTTTTCTTCATATTGCATGAGTCTATCCCTCTACATCATGTCATCTTGCTCAAGGCGTTACTCTGTTTTTAACTTAATACTCTAGATGCATGCTGGATAGCGGTCGATGAGTGGAGTAATAGTAGTAGATGCAGGCAGGAGTCGGTCTACTTGTCTCGGACGTGATGCCTATATACATGATCATGCCTAGATATTTTCATAAATATGCTCAATTCTGTCAATTGCTCAAAAGTAATTTGTTCACCCACCATAGAATACCTATGCTCTCGAGAGAAACCACTAGTGAAACCTATGGCCCCCGGGTCTATCTTTATCATATTAATCTCCTTCTACTTAGTTATTTACTTTGCCTTTATTTTACTTTGCATCTTTATCATAAAAATACCAAAAAATCTTATCTTATCATATCTATCAGATCTCACTCCCGTAAGTGGCCCTATAGGGATTGACAACCCCTATTTACGTTGGCTGCGAGGATTTATTTGTTTTGTGCAGGTACGAGGGACTCGCGCGTAGCCTCCTACTGGATTGATACCTTGGTTCTCAAAAACTAAGGAAAATACTTACGCTACTTTGCTGCATCATCCCTTCCTCTTCGGGGAAAACCAACGCAGTGCTAAAAGAGGTAGCAAGAAGGATTTCTGGCGCCGTTGCCGGGGAGGTCTACGCAAAAGTCAACATACCAAGTACCCATCACATACCCTTATCTCCCGCATTACATTATTTGCCATTTGCCTCTCGTTTTTCTCTCCCCCTAATTCACCCTTGCCGTTTTATTCGCCCTCTCTCTCTATCCTCCCTCTCTTTCTCTATTTGCCCCTTTTTATCCGCTTGCTCTTTGTTTGCTTGTGTGTTAGTTTGCTTGTTTGTCGCGATGGCTCAAGATAATACTAAATTGTGTGACTTCACCAATACCAACAACAATGATTTTATTAGCACTCCCATTGCTCCTCTTACCGATGCTAAATCTTGTGAAATTAATACTGCTTTGCTGAATCTTGTCATGAAAGATCCGTTCTCCGGCCTTCCTAGTGAAGATGCCACTACCCATCTAAATAGCTTCGTTGATTTTTGTGACATGCAAAAGAAGAAAGATGTGGATAATGATATTGTTAAATTGAAGCTATTTCCTTTTTGGCTTAGAGATCGTGCTAAAGTTTGTTTTTCGTCTTTGCCTAAAAATAGTATTGATTCATGGAACAAGTGCAAAGATGCTTTTATCTCTAAGTATTTTCCTCCCGCTAAAATCATCTCTCTTAGAAACGATATTATGAACTTTAAGCAACTTGATCATGAACATGTTGCACAAGCTTGGGAGAGAATGAAATTAATGATACATAATTGCCCTACTCATGGTTTAAATTTGTGGATGATTATACAAATTTTTTATGCCGGGTTGAATTCTGCTTCTAGAAATCTTTTGGATTCGGCCGCGGGAGGCACTTTTATGGAAATCACCTTAGGAGAAGCTACTAAACTCCTAGATAATATTATGGTTAATTATTCTCAATGGCATACTGAAAGATCTACTAATAAAAAGGTGCATGCGATAGAAGGAATTAATATTTTGAGTGGAAATATGGATGAACTTATGAAATTATTTGCTAATAAGAGTGTTTCTTCTGATCCTAATGATATGCCCTTGTCTACTTTGATTGAGAATAATAATTAATCTATGGATGTGAATTTTGTTGGTAGGAACAATTTTGGTAACAACGTGTATAGAGGAAATTTCAATCCTAGGCCTTACCCTATTAATCCCTCTAATAATTATGGTAATTCCTACAACAATTCTTATGGAAATTATAATAAGATGCCCTCTGATTTTGATTCTAATATTAAATAATTTATTACTTTGCAAAAGAATTTTAATGCTATGATTGAAGAAAAATTGCTTAAGATTGATGATTTGGCTAGGAACGTTGATAGAATTGCTCTTGATGTTGATTCTTTGAAACTTAGATCTATTCCACCTAAGCATGATATCTATGAGTCTCTCAAAGCCATGAGAATTTCCATTGACGAGTGCAAAGAAAGAACCGCTAGGATGCATGCTAAGAAAGATGCCTTTATAAAAGCGTGTTCTTCTAGTTCCTATGAAAATAATGATGAAGATCTAAAAGTTATTTATGTGTCCCCTATTAAATCTTTGTTTTGTAATATGAATCTTGATAATGATGGGACTGAATATGAGCCACCTTTACCTAGAAGGCGTTCCAAGAATTCTGAATCTTTTGATCTTGATGCTAAATTTGATAAAAGTGGGATTGAAGACATTAAAACCCTAGATGTTGCTAAACCCACTATTATGGATTTCAAGGAATTTAACTATGAAAGTTGCTCTTTGATTGATTGTATTTCCTTGTTGCAATCCGTGCTAAATTCTCCTCATGCTTATAGTCAAAATAAAGCGTTTACTAAACATATCGTTGATGCCTTGATGCAATCTTATGAAGAAAAACTTGAATTGGAAGTTTCTATCCCTAGAAAACTTTATGATGAGTGGGAACCAACTATTAAAATTAAAATTAAAGATAATGAATGCTATGCGTTATGTGATTTGGGTGCTAGTGTTTCCACGATCCCAAAGACTTTGTGTGATTTGTTAGGTTTCCGTGATTTTGATGATTGCTTTCTAAACTTGCACCTTGCGGATTCCACTATTAAGAAACCTATGGGAAGAATTAATGATGTTCTTATTGTTGCAAATAGGAATCATGTGCCCATAGGTTTTATTGTTCTTGACATAGATTGCAATCCTTCATGTCCTATTATTCTTGGTAGACCTTTCCTTAGAACGATTGGTGCAACTATTGATATGAAGGAAGGAAATATTATATTCCAATTTCCATTAAGGAAAGGCATGGAACACTTTCCTCGAAAGAAAATTAAATTACCTTATGAATCTATTATGAGAGCCACTTATGGATTGCCTACCAAAGATGGCAATACCAAGATCTATTCTTGCTTGTTATGCCTAGCTAGGGGCCTTAAACGATAGCGCTTGTTGGGAGGAAACCCAATTTTATTTTTATTCCTTGCATTTTGCTCCTGTTTAGTAATAAATAAATTATCTAGCCTCTGTTTTGGTTGTGTTTTTTGTGTTTAATTAGTGTTTGTGCCAAGTAGAACCGTTGGGAAGACTTGGGGAAAGTCTTGTTGAACTTGTTGTAAAAAACAGAAACTTTAGCGCTCACGAGAACTGCTGTAATTTTTATTTGGAAAGTGATATTTAGTTAATTATTTTTGCAGATGATTAATAGATAAATTCCTCACGTCCAGAAATTTATTTTAGAATTTTTGGGGTTCCAGATCTTGCGCTAGCTACAGATTACTACAGACTGTTCTGTTTTTGACAGATTCTGTTTTTCGTGTGTTGTTTGCTTATTTTGATGAATCTATGGCTAGTAAATTAGTTTATAAACCATAGAGAAGTTGGAATACAGTAGGTATAACACAAATATAAATAAATAATGAGTTCATTAAAGTACCTTGAAGTGGTCTTTTGTTTTATTTCGCTAACGGAGCTCACGAGATTTTCTACTTTAAGTTTTGTGTTGTGAAGTTTTCAAGTTTTGGGTAAAGATTTGATGGATTATGGAACAAGGAGTGGCAAGAGCCTAAGCTTGGGGATGCCCATGGCACCCCGAAGATAATCTAAGGACACCTAAAAGCCAAAGCTTGGGGATGCCCCGGAAGGCATCCCCTCTTTCGTCTACTTCTATCGGTAACTTTACTTGGAGCTATATTTTTATTCGCCACATGATATGTGTTTTGCTTGGAACGTCTTGTATGATTTGAGTATTTGCTTGTTAGTTTACCACAATCATCCTTGCTGTACACATATTTTGAGAGAGCCATACATGATTTGGAATTTGTTAGAATACTCTATGTGCTTCGCTTATATCTTTTGAGTTATATAATTTTGCTCTAGTGCTTCACTTATATCTTTTCGAGCACGGTGGTGGATTTGTTTTATAGAAACTATTGATCTCTCATGCTTCACATATATTATTTTGAGAGTATTAATAGCATGGTAATTTGCTTAGAATCCTAATATGCTTGGTCTGCAAGATTAATAATAAAACTTTCTTATGAGTGTGTTGAATACTAAGAGAAGTTTGATGCTTGATGATTGTTTTGAGACATGGAGGTAATAATATCAAAGACGTGCTAGTTGAGTAGTTGTGAAATTGAGAAATACTTGTGTTGAGGTTTCCAAGTCCCGTAGCATGCACGTATGGTAAACGTTATGCAACAAATTTGAAACATGAGGTGTTATTTGATTGTCTTCCTTATGAGTGGTGGTCGGGGACGAGCGATGGTCTTTTCCTACCAATCTATCCCCCTAGGAGCATGCGCGTAGTACTGAGGTTTTTGATGACTTGTAGATTTTTGCAATAAGTATGTGAGTTCTTTATGACTAATGTTGAGTCCATGGATTATACGCACTCTCACCCTTCCATCCTTGCTAGCCTCTACGGTACCGAGCATTGCCCTTTCTCACATTGAGAGTTGGCGCAAACTTCGCCGGTGCATCCAAACCCCGTGATATGATACGCTCTTTCACACATAAACCTCCTTATATCTTCCTCAAAACAGCCACCATACCTACCTATTATGGCATTTCCATAGCCATTCCGAGATATATTGCCATGCAACTTTCCATCATTCCGTTCATCATGACACATTCATCATTGTCATATTGCTTAGCATGATCATGTAGTTGACATAGTATTTGTGGCAAAGCCACCGTTCATAATTCTTTCATACATGTCACTCTTGGTTCATTGCATACCCCGGTACACCGCCGGAGGCATTCATATAGAGTCATCTTTGTTCTAGTATCGAGTTGTAATCATTGAGTTGTAAATAAATAGAAGTGTGATGATCATCATTTTCTAGAGCATTGTACCAAGTGAGGAATAAAAAAAGAGGAAAGGCCATAAATAAGAGAAGGCCCA
The DNA here is from genome assembly GCF_056163025.1 of Triticum urartu. NCBI lineage: Eukaryota > Viridiplantae > Streptophyta > Magnoliopsida > Poales > Poaceae > Triticum > Triticum urartu. Next base: position 648,936,763 of record NC_141874.1, read on the forward strand.
AAAAAAGAGAAAGGCCATAAAAAAGGAGAAAAGGCCCCCAAAAAAGGGGAAAATGAGAGAAAAAGAGAGAAGGGACAATGTTACTATCCCTTGCCACACTTGTGCTTCAAAGTAGCACCATGATCTTCATAGTAGAGAGTCTCTCATGTTATCACTTTCATATACTAGTGGGAATTTTTCATTATAGAACTTGGCTTGTATATTCCAACAATGGGCCTCCTCAAGTGCCCTAGGTCTTCATGAGCAAGCAAGTTGTATGCACACCCACTAGTTTCTTTTGTTGAGCTTTCATACATTTATAGCTCTAGAGCATCCGTTGCATGGCAATCCCTACTCCTTGCATTAACATCAATCGGTGGGCATCTCCATAGCCCATTGATTAGCCTCGTTGATGTGAGACTTCCTCCTTTTCTATCTTCTCCACATAACCCCCCTCATTATATTCTATTCCACCTATAGTGCTATGTCCATGGCTCGCGCTCATATATTGCGTGAAAGTTTATAGGTTTGAGATTACTAAAGTATGAAAAAATTGCTTGGCTTGTCATCGGGGTTGTGCATGATGATAGCATTCTTGTGTGACGAAAATGAAACATGACTAAACCATATGATTTTGTAGGGATGAACTTTCTTTGGCCATGTTATTTTGAGAAGACATAATTGCTTAGTTAGTATGCTTGAAGTATTATCATTTTTATGTCAATATGAACTTTTGTCTTGAATATTTCGGATCTGAATATTCATACCACAATTAAAAAGAATTACATTAAAATTATGCCAAGTAGCACTCCGCATCAAAATTTTTGTTTTTATCATTTACCTACTCGAGGACGAGCAAGAATTAAGCTTGGGGATGCTTGATACGTCTCCAACGTATCTATAATTTTTGATTGCTCCATGCTGTATTATCTACTGTTTTGGACATTATTGGGCTTTATTATCCACTTTTATATTATTTTTGGGACTAACCTATTAACCGGAGGCCCAGCCCAGAATTGCTATTTTTACCTGTTTTAGGGTTTCGAAGAAAAGGAATATCAAACGGAGTCCAAACGGAATGAAACCTTCGGGAACGTGATTTTCTCAGTGAATACAACTCAGGAGACTTGGACCCTACGTCAAGCCAACTAACAGGAGGCCACGAGGTAGGGGGCGCGCCTTCCCCCCAAGCACACCCTCCACCCTCGTGGGCCCCCTGTTGCTCCACTGACGTACTCCTTCCTCCTATATATATCCACGTACCCCCAAACGATCAAAAAAGAAGCCAAAACCCTAATTCCACCACCGTAACTTTCTGTATCCACGAGATCCCATCTTGGGGCCTGTTTCGGACCTCCGCCGGAGGGGCCATCGATCACGGAGGGCTTCTACATCAACACCATAGCCTCTCCGATGAAGTGTGAGTAGTTTACTTCAGACCTACGGGTCCATAGTTAGTAGCTAGATGGCTTCTTCTCTCTTTTTGGATCTCAATACAATGTTCTCCCCCTCTCTTATGGAGATCTATTCGATGTAATCTTGTTTTTGCGGTGTGTTTGTTGAGACCGATGAATTGTTGGTTTATGATCAAGTCTATCTATGAATAATATTTGAATATTCTCTGAATTCTTTTATGCATGATTGGTTATCTTTTCAAGTCTCTTCGAATTATCAGTTTGGTTTGGCCTACTAGATTGATCTTTCTTGCAATGGGTTCAATCTTGCGCTGTCCTTTCCCAGTGAAAGTAAGGGCAGCAAGGCACGTGTTGTATTGTTGCCATCGAGGATAACAAGATGGGATTTTCTCCATATTGCATGAGTCTATCCCTCTACATCATGTCATCTTGCTTAAGGTGTTACTATGTTTTTAACTTAATACTCTAAATGCATGCTGGATAGCGGTCGATGAGTGGAGTAATAGTAGTAGATGCAGGCAAGAGTCAGTCTACTTGTCTCGGACGTGATGCCTATATACATGATCATACCTATATATTCTCATAACTATGCTCAATTCTGTCAATTGCTCAACAGTAATTTGTTCACCCACCGTAGAATATTTATGCTCTTGAGAGAAGCCACTAGTGAAACCTATGGCCCCCGGGTCTATCTTTATCATATTAATCTCCTACCACTTAGTTATTTACTTTGCTATTTACTTTGCCTTTATTTTACTTTTCATCTTTATCATAAAAATACCAAAAAATATTATCTTATCATATCTATCAGATCTCACTCCCGTAAGTGGCCCTATAGGGATTGACAACCCCTATTTGCGTTGGTTGCGAGGATTTATTTGTTTTGTGCAGGTATGAGGGACTCACACGTAGCCTCCTACTGGATTGATACCTTGGTTCTCAAAAACTGAGGGAAATACTTACGCTACTTTGCTGCATTATCCCTTCCTCTTCGGGTAAAACCAATGCAGTGCTAAAAGAGGTAGCACCGAACTATTGACCGAAGACACAATTCGAAACCGATGCATACATAGCAATATCCGAGAATGTTTCTGCCGAATCTCTAAAGGTGTCTGGCGTTGCACTGCGAGACTTGTGCTGAAAACACACAAATAGTTTAAAAGTGCCATAAGCTTGGAAAACCAAAAAACGTCAGTAAAAACTTGACATCCGAACAAGATCAAGAGTTCGGTGCCAATCCGAAAGTTGGAAAGAAAAAAATGTGCATCTGTCGTGCTTTAACATGACACATCCGATTTCAAGACTTCATGCGGGTCAGCCTACGGCTTCAAGCTCTTTATCCCAAAGGCGGAGTACTTCTCCGAGGTCAGTTTAGCAAACTAAACTCAAGCTGCTTTCAGAGAGAAGACAGGCTATTCGTCTATTGACCATAAACTCGAGTCGAAAAGAAGCGGTAGAAAAAGACTTTGCAACGACTAAGAAGAAAACACATTTACTATAAAATAGCTCATATAAATTTTAAGAGCCCCCAAGTGACTTGGGTAAAAGAGTTTTATGTATAATGATTGTATGTACCGAAGTACTTATATCATACTTGTGTTCACCCGAACTTTAAACGCGTCTTAACAGACCGTCGGCTTCTCCCTCTTCGGCCAAGGGCCGAAAAGTGTCATGTACTCCACCTGTCGAGAGTATCGACGGTGTTTCCGATGACCAGGCAATCAGGCCATAAGGCTGTAACAGACAAAGAGCGCTCAGGGAACTTATGTTATATTACTGACGAAGTGTAAGAAGCATCTTCAAAGAAAATAGTACCCTCACCGATACCTTTCTTCGGTGCTCATTATTACTATGAGACTTGTGCAATAGATTTTTTGTACTCATGAGTTCCTTTGTGTGCCGACCATGATTGCAAACAATAGGAGCGCTAGCTTTCAGCTTCACCCAGTCTGAGGTCAAAGCTCGGATGACCCGGTCGTGACAATCGCAGAGGTGCTCCCTTTACTCTCTAGCCGAACAATCGGGACCATAGGGGTAAACACAGGAGCGAGGCAACCCAGCTTGCAAATCGCTTAGGTCAATATGCTGCATATTGTGGCGTAATACACGAACAAGGAACGAAGCCGTACAAGTATAATCATATGCAAGAGGAAAAGCTCCATCAAGGGAGCCCCCAAAAGAAACGGGGTATTTGAATATGCGTGTCACAAAAAAAGTTTTAACAAGGAACTTTGTCACAAACAACTTTGTGCCGAAAAGTATAATGCTTGGTCGAACCGAACAAAATTTAAAATTGAAAGTTTTTGAGCATGAAAGCAACTTAGCTGGTTAATGTGCTCGGTGTTGATGACGCGATTCGGGCTTGTGGCGGGACGAAGACGCCCATTAATCTGTGACAGATCCAACAAGGTTCGCAGTTCTCGGCATGGCAGAGGTCCCAGCCCCCAGGCCCGAGGTGTCCTAGCAAGGAGTTCGGCACTCCGGAGTAGTGACCACCTAACGCAGTCAAAATCAATTACCTGCACACATAAAACAGTGCGGTCTAGGAAATAATAATAATATGTATATAATCCTTGTATAATTGCTTTACGCAAAAATAATTTATCTAAAGAAATGTGGCCTGGTGCCGAAGCCAATGTCGATGCAGGGCGTCAGCGTGACGCAGTGAAGGCGTGACAAAGCCTGAATTTGCAGGGCGGTTCGGGCTCCGGATGCGGCGTTCACCGAACTATGTACGAAAACTGACCGAACCACCACGCGACCGTTTTTAATGTGGTCGCCATTTGATAGACCTGTGTACAGATGATGGAACAAACCAGAGTAATAATTTCTTAAGAAAAATAAACCCAACAAGCAAAAATTGTTAGGATTAATAGCACCTGGTTTATTTGTTGTAGCATTCCGAAGAAAAGTGACTCCCAAAATTGGGAATGGATCCGCACACCCATTGCCTGATGGGCGATAAAAGCGATGGCCTGGAGATGCTGGCAAAGGTTGGCTTGCCGAGCCGAAGCCCTCGGTCCAGCTAACGTGACGAAGCTGGTCGGCTGGTGACGCCGAAGTCACCGGAGTATGTTGATGAAGAAATAGCCAAGTCCTCGGTCTAGCCGAGGTGACGGAGCAGGCCGGTGAGGAGTTGTTGTAGCTGCCATGTAAGCCGAGGTGTTGAAGTAGTTCGGCGTGATGGACATTGGCTCGAAGAAGCAACAGTGCGGCAATGCCGACCCAGGTCGTAACTTGTGACGTGGCCAATGCTGGTTTGATGAAGTGACCATGCGGCGATGCCGGTGTGCCTACTCCGTATAATCCGTGGGGCGGCAATGTTGGTGATGATTTATCCTTCGCGATGCCGAACTCTTGTTCGGCTTGCCAAGATGATGATCCGAAGAAGTTGATCTTGGCTCAACAAAGTGACGACGTGTCTAGTGCAGATCGGCAGCCTTGGGGCAATATTGCCGGACTGGTTTGACACCAGCATGATGATGAAGATGATCTCAGGGGAAGCTTAAAATTTTACGTGCACGTGTTTAAAAGTGACGCACAATACCCTAGAATGGAATTCCTCTAAAAAGGTTGTCCAATATCACGTTCATAAAGAAACATGAATTCGGGTCGGATCCGTATTCGCGCAGAAAAATAGATCCGAAAATTGGTCCACTCATCGGAAGGTTCCTGGAGTTTGAACTGTTGGATCGAGATGAAATTTGGAGGGGTGGTAGATATGGGAATTCCGCAGTAGATGAACAGTTGGATCTTCCAAATGACCTCCGAGCTGGGCTCTAGAGACCACGCCCTAAACTCGTCCAGATTCGCGTCCAGATTTGACAGGGCTCCGGTATATCGTAGATTGCCGGAGATTCCTCCATCGGAACTCGACGAAATTTTGCATGGCTGTTGTAGACGTTATTCTGCACTATTCTACTGAAGCAATCATCAAACTGATGCTCGAGGAGGCGGTGACGGCAGATACAAGTTCGATGTCCATAAAAACAAAACCGGCCGCCCGAGGGCAATGTTGACGTTGAGCCCTCGAGCTCCATGGATGATTCCTCTATGATCATGATAGAGATCGGAGTTGATGTTGAAGAAGGCCTCCGTCCGAACATGACGATCAGAGATGGAGCACGGTCCTCGGTCGAGCCAAGGTGACCAGTCGAGCCGGCGACGAAGATGTCGGCGTCACAGTTAATCTGCAGACGAGGCATCGATCATTTTGCCGATCACACAACGAAACTCTCAATGAAAGCACCAATGTCGATGTCAAAACCAGCGGATCTCGGGTAGGGGGTCCCGAACTGTGCGTCTAAGGCAGATGGTAACAGGAGGCAGGGGACACGATGTTTACCCAGGTTCGGGCCCTCTCGATGGAGGTAATACCCTACGTCCTGCTTGATTGATCTTGATGATCTGAGTATTACAAGAGTTGATCTACTACGAGATCATAGAGGCTAAACCCTAGAAGCTAGCCTATGGTATGATTGTTGTGTTTTTTTGATATCGACTAGCCTGGCCCCTGGTTTATATAATGCACCAGAGGCCTAGGATAACAAGAGTCCTAGCCGAATACGCCGGTGGGGGAGGAGTCCTTGTCTTGACCACCAAGTCTTGTGGAATATTCCTTGTATGCGGCAGCTGTCTGAACTGGCCCATGAGTATACGGCCATGGGGGTCCTTGGCCCAATCTAGCTGACCGGGAGACGACGTGGTGAGTACCCCCTAGCCCAGGACACCGTCAACCGGGATGATGAAGATGGCCACCGGAGAAGGATTCCCCCTCCGGCGGGGTGCCGGAACGGGTATAGATTGGCTTTCGGTGGCTACAGAGGCTTCTGGCGGCGGAACTCCTGATCTATTGTGCTCCCCGAAGTTTTTAGGGTATATGGGTATATATGGGAGGAAGAAGTACGTCAGTGGACCTCCGGGCTGTCCACGAGGCAGGGGGGGCGCGCCCAGGGCAGTGGGCGCGCCCCCCACCCTCGTGGGCAGCCCGGGACTCTCCTGGTCCAACTCCGATACTCCGTGGGCTTTTTCTGGTCCAAAAATAAGTTTTGTGAAGTTTCAGGTCAATTGGACTCCGTTTGATTTTCCTTTTCTGCGATACTCTAAAACAAGGAAAAACAGAAACTGGCACTGGGCTCTAGGTTAGTCCCAAAAATCATATAAAATAGCATATAAATGCATATAAAACATCCAAGGTTGATAATATAATAGCATAGAATAATCAAAAATTATAGATTCATTGGAGACGTATCATTGTCACAAAAGATTTTCATTGGACCCGATGCACTAGGTATGACACCTAGATCGGATATGAACTTCTTCATCCAGACTCCTTCATTTGCTGCTTCTGAAGCAGCTATGTATTCTGCTTCACATGTAGATCCCGCTACGACGCTTTGTTTAGAACTGCACCAACTGACAGCTCCACCGTTTAATAAAAACACATATCCGGTTTCCGATTTTTAATCGTCCGGATCAGTGTCAAATCTTGCATCGACGTAATCATTTACGATGAGCTCTTTGTCACCTCCATAAACGAGAAACATATCCTTCATCCTTTTCAGGTATTTCAGGATGTTCTTGACTGCTGTCAAGTGATCCACTCCTGGATTACTTTGGTACCTCCCTGCTAAACTAATAGCAAGGCACACATCAGGTCTGGTACACAACATTGCATACATGATAGAGCCTATGGCAGAAGCATAGGGAACATCTTTCATTTTCTCCCTATCTTCTGCAGTGGTCAGGCATTGAGTCTTACTCAACTTCACACCTTGTAACACAGGCAAAAACCCTTTCTTTGCTTGATCCATTTTGAACTTCTTCAAAACTTTGTCAAGGTATGTGCTTTGTGAAAGTCTAATTAAGCGTCTCGATCTATCTCTATAGATCTTGATGCCCAATATATAAGCAGCTTCACCAAGGTCTTTCATTAAAAAAACTCTTATTCAAATATCCTTTTATAATATCCAGAAATTCTATATCATTTCCAATCAATAATATGTCATCCACATATAATATCAGAAATGCTACAGAGCTCCTACTCACTTTCTTGTAAATACAGACTTCTTCAAAAGTCTGTATAAAACCATATGCTTTGATCACACTATCAAAACGTTTATTCCAACTCCGAGAGGCTTGCACCAGTCCATAAATGGATCGATGGAGCTTGCACACTTTGTTAGCTCCCTTTGGATCGACAAAACCTTCCGGTTGCATCATATACAACTCTTCTTCCAGAAATCCATTCAGGAATGCAGTTTTGACATCCATTTGCCAAATTTCATAATCATAAAATGCGGCAATTGCTAACATGATTCAGACAGACTTAAGCATCGCTACGGATGAGAAGGTCTCATCGTAGTCAATCCCTTGAACTTGTCGAAAACCTTTTGCAACAAGTCGAGCTTTATAGACGGTAACATTTCCATCAGCGTCAGTCTTCTTCTTGAAGATCCATTTATTCTCGATGGCTTGCCGATCATTGGGCAAGTCAACCAAAGACCACACTTTGTTCTCATACATGGATCCCATCTCAGATTTCATGGCCTCAAGCCATTTTGCAGAATCTGGGCTCACCATCACTTCTTCATAGTTCGTAGGTTTGTCATGGTCTAGCAACATAACCTCCAGAACAGGATTACCGTACCACTCTGGTGCGGATCTTACTCTGGTTGACCTACGAGGTTCAGTAACGACTTGATCTGAAGTTTCATGATCATCATCATTAACTTCCTCACTAATTGGTGTAGACGTCACAGGAACTGGTTTCTGTGATGAACTACTTTCCAATAAGGGAGCAGGTACTGTTACCTCATCAAGTTCTACTTTCCTCCCACTCACTTCTTTCGAGAGAAACTCCTTCTCTAGAAAGGATCCATTCTTAGCAACGAATGTCTTGCCCTCGGATCTGTGATAGAAGGTGTACCCAACTATTTCTTTTGGGTATCCTATGAAGGCACATTTCTCCGATTTGGGTTCGAGCTTATCAGGTTGAAGCTTTTTCACATAAGCATCGCAGCCCCAAACTTTAAGAAACGACAACTTTGGTTTCTTGCCAAACCATAGTTCATAAGGTGTCGTCTCAACGGATTTTGATGGTGCCCTATTTAACGTGAATGTTGCCGTCTCTAAATCATAACCCCAAAATGATAGCAGTAAATCAGTAAGAGACATCATAGATCGCACTATATCTAGTAAAGCTGTTGGGGATCGTAGCAGAAATTTAAAATTTTCTACACATCACCAAGATCAATCTATGGAGTAATCTAGAAACGAGGGGAAGGAGAGTGCATCTACATACCCTTGTAGATCGCTAAGAGGAAGCGTTCAAGTGAACGGGGTTGATGGAGTCGTACTCGTCGTGATCCAAATCACCGATGATCCTAGTGCCGGACGGACGGCACCTCCGTGGTCAACACACGTACAGCCCGATGATGTCTCCTAAGCCTTGATCTAGCAAGGGGAGAAGGAGAGGTTGGGGAAGACTCCATCCAGTAGCAGCACGACGGCGTGGTGGTGGTGGAGGAGCGCGGGACTCCAGCAGGGCTTCACCAAGCACTACGAGAGACGAGGAGGGAGAGGGGTAGGGCTGCGCCAACAGGGAGAGGAACTTCATGTGTTGGGCTGCCCCTTAGCCTCCACTATATATAGGGGGAGAGGGAGGGCTGCGCCCCCACCTAGGGTTTCCACCCCAGGGGTGGCGGCAGCCCCAATCCCCATCTGGGGTGGCGGCCAAGTGGGGGGAGAGGGAGGCGCACCAGGCATGGGCCTTAGGGCCCATCTGCCCTTAGGGTTTGCCCCCTCTTCTCCCTCGGCGCATGGGCCTTGGTGGGGAGGCGCCCCAGCCCACCTAGGGGCTGGTCCCTTCTCACACTTGTCCCATGTATGCCTCCGGGGCCCGTGGCCCCTCCCGGTGGATCCCCGGACCCCTCCGGTGGTCCCGGTACACTACCGGTGATGCCCGGAACACTTCCGGTGGCCAAAATCATACTTCCTATATATCAATCTTTACCTCCGAACCATTCCGGAACTCCTCGTGACGTATGGGATCTCATCTGGGAGTCCGAACAACATTCGGTAACCGCGTACATACTTTCCCTATAACCCTAGCGTCATCGAACCTTAAGTGTGTAGACCCTACGGGCTCGGGAGTCATGCAGACATGGCCGAGACAACTCTCCGGTCAATAACCAACAGCGGGATATGGATACGCATGTTGGCTCCCACATGCTCCATGATGATCTCATCGGATGAACCACGATGTCGAGGATTCAATCAATCCCGTACTCAATTCCCTTTGTCTATCGGTACGATACTTGCCCGAGATTCGATCGTCGGTATCCCGATACCTTGTTCAATCTCGTTACTGGCAAGTCTCTTTACTCGTTCCGTAACACATCATCCCGTGATCAACTCCTTGATCACATTGTGCACATTATGATGATGTCCTACCGAGTGGGCCCAGAGATACCTCTCCGTTTACACGGAGTGACAAATCCCAGTCTCGATTCGTGCCAACCCAACAGACACTTTAGGAGATACCTGTAGTGTACCTTTATAGCCACCCAGTTACGTTGTGACGTTTGGCACACCCAAAGCACTCCTACGGTATCCGGGAGTTGCACGATCTCATGGTCTAAGGAAATGATACTTGACATTAGAAAAGCTTTAGCATACGAACTACACGATCTTTGTGCTAGGCTTAGGATTGGGTCTTGTCCATCACATCATTCTCCTAATGATGTGATCCCGTTATCAACGACATCCAATGTCCATGGTCAGGAAACCATAACCATCTATTGATCAACGAGCTAGTCAACTAGAGGCTTACTAGGGACATGGTGTTGTCTATGTATCCACACATGTATCTGAGTTTCCTATCAATACAATTCTAGCATGGATAATAAACGATTATCATGAACAAGGAAATATAATAATAACCAATTTATTATTGCCTCTAGGGCATATTTCCAACAAAAGCACGATTACGACGTTCGGACACACCATTACGCTGTGGTGTTCCGGATGGCGTGAGTTGCGAAACTATTCCGCATTGTTTCAAATATAGACCAAACTCGTAACTCAAATATTCTCCTCCATGATCAGATCGTAGAAACTTTATTTTCTTGTTACGATGATTTTCAACTTCACTCTGAAATTCTTTGAACTTTTCAAATGTTTCAGACTTATGTTTCATTAAGTAGATATACCCATATCTACTTAAATCATATGTGAAGGTGAGCAATAACGATACCCGCCGCGAGCCTCAACATTCATTGGACCACATACATCAATATGTATGATGTCCAACAAATCAGTTGCTCGCTCCATAGTCCCGGAGAACGGCGTTTTAGTCATCTTGCCCATGAGACATGGTTCACAAGTACCAAGTGATTCATAATCAAGTGATTCCAAAAGTCCATCAGTATGGAGTTTCTTCATGCGCTTTATATCAATATGACCCAAACGGCAGTGCCACAAATAAGTTGCACTATCATTATCAACTCTGCATCTTTTGGCTTCAACATTATGAATGTGTGTATCACTACTATCGAGATTCATCAAAAATAGACCACTCTTTAAGGGTGCATGACCATAACAGATATTACTCATATAAATAGAACAACCATTATTCTCAGATTTAAATGAATAACCATCTCGCATTAAACAAGATCCAGAAATAATGTTCATGCTCAACGCTGGCACCAAATAACAATTATTTAGGTCTAAAATTAATCCCGAAGGTAGATGTAGAGATAGCATGCTGACGGCGATCACATCGACTTTGGAACCATTTCCCACGCGCATCGTCACCTCGTCCTTAGCCAGTGTTCGCTTAATCCATAGTCCCTGTTTGAGTTGCAAATATTAGCAACAGAATCAATATCAAATACCCAGGTGCTACTGCGAGCTCTGGTAAGGTACACATCAATAACATGTATATCACATATACCTTTGTTCACCTTGCCATCCTTCTTATCCGCCAAAAACTTGGGGCAGTTCCGCTTCCAATGACCAGTCTGTTTGCAGTAGAAGCACTCTAACTCAGGCTTAGGTCCAGACTTGGGTTTCTTCTCCTGAGCAGCAACTTGTTTGTTGTTCTTCTTGAAGTTCCCCTTCTTCTTCCCTTTGCCCTTTTTCTTGAAACTGGCGGTCTTATTGACCATCAACACTTGATGCTCCTTTTTGATTTCTACCTCCGCAGCCTTTAGCATTGCGAAGAGCTCGGGAATTGTCTTATTCATCCCTTGCATATTATAGTTCATCACGAAGCTCTTGTAGCTTGGTGGCAGTGATTGAAGAACCCCGTCAATGACACTATCAACAGGAAGATTAACTCCCAGTTGATTCAAGTGATTATGATACCCAGACATTTTGAGTATATGCTCACTGACAGAACTATTCTCCTCCATCTTGCAGCTATAGAACTTATTAGATACTTCATTTCTCTCAATCCGGGCATTTTCTTGAAATATTAACTTCAACTCCTGGAACATCTCATATGATCCATGACGTTCAAAATGTCGTTGAAGTCCTGGTTCTAAGCCGTAAAGCATGGCACACTGAACTATCGAGTAGTCATCAGCTTTGCTCCGCTAGGTGTTCATAACATCTGGTGTTGCTCCTGCAGCAGGTTTGGCACTTAGCGGTGCTTCCAGGACGTAATTCTTCTATGTAGCAATGAGGATAATGCTCAAGTTACGGACCCAGTCCGTGTAATTGCTACCATAATCTTTCAACTTTGCTTTCTCAAGGAACGCATTAAAATTCAACGGAACAACATCACGAGCCATCTATCTACAACAAACATAGACATGCAAAATACTATCAGGTACTAAATTCATGATAAATTTAAGTTCAATTAATCATATTACTAAAGAACTCCCACTTAGATAGACATCCTTCTAATCATCTAAGTGATCACGTGATCCAAATCAACTAAACCTTAACCGATCATCACGTGAAATGGAGTAGTTTTCAATAGTGAACATCACTATGTTGATCATATCTACTATATGATTCACGCTTGACCTTTCGGTCTCAGTGTTCCGAGGCCATAAATGCAAATGCTAGTCTCGTCAAGTTTAACCTGAGTATTTTGCTGCAAAACTGTCTTGCACCTGTTGTAGATGGACACAGAGCTTATCACACCCGATCATCACGTGGTGTCTGGGCACGATGAACTTTGGCAACGGTGCATACTCAGGGAGAACACTTTTATCTTGAAATTTAGTGAGAGATCATCTTATAATGCTACCGTCAATCAAAGCAAAATAAGATGCATAAAAGATAAACATCACATGCAATCAATATAAGTGATATGATATGGTCATCATCATCTTGTGCTTGTGATCTCCATCTCCGAAGCACAGTCATGATCACCATCGTCACCGGCGCGACACCTTGATCTCCATCGTAGCATCGTTGTCGTCTCGCCAACTATTGCTTCTACGACTATCGCTACCGCTTAGTGATAAAGTAAAGCAATTACAGGGCGATTGCATTGCATACAATAAAGCGACAACCATATGACTCCTGCCAGTTGCCGATAACTCGGTTACAAAACATGATCATCTCATACAATAAAATATAGCATCATGTCTTGACCATATCACATCACAACAAGCCCTGCAAAAACAAGTTAGACGTCCTATACTTTGTTGTTGCAAATTTTACGTGGCTGCTATGGGCTGAGCAAGAACCGTTCTTACCTACGCATCAAAACCACAACGATAGTTCGTCAAGTTAGTGATGTTTTAACCTTCTCAAGGACCTGACGTAGCCACACTCGGTTCAACTAAAGTTGGAGAAACTGACACCCGCCAGCTACCTATGTGCAAAACACGTCGGTAGAACCAGTCTCGCGTAAGCGTACGCGTAATGTCGGTCCGGGCCGCTTCATCCAACAATACTGCCGAACCAAAGTATGACATGCTGGTAAGCCGTATGACTTGTATCGCCCACAACTCACTTGTGTTCTACTCGTGCATATAACATCAACGCATATAACCAGGCTCGGATGCCACTGTTGGGGAACGTAGTAATTTCAAAAAAATTCCTACGCACACGCAAGATCATGGTGATGCATAGCAACGAGAGGGGAGAGTGTGTCCACGTACCCTCGTAGACCGAAAGCGGAAGCGTTAGCACAACGATGTTGATGTAGTCGTACGTATTCACGATTCGACAGATCAAGTACCGAACGCACGGCACCTCCGAGTTCTGCACACGTTCAACTCGATGACCTCCCTCGAACTCTGATCCATCCGAGCTTTGAGGGAGAGTTCCGTCAGCACGACGGCGTGGTGATGATGTTGATGTTCTACTGTCGCAGGGCTTCGCCTAAGTACCGCTACAATATTATCGAGGTGGACTATGGTGGAGAGGGGCACCACACACGGCTAAAAGATCCAAGTGATCAATTGTTGTGTCTATGGGGTGCCCCTCTCCTCCGTATATAAAGGAGGGGAGGAGAGGGCCGGCCAAGGGGAGGAGGCGCGCCCAAGGGAGGAGTCCTAGTCCCACCGGGAGTAGGACTCCTCCTTTTCCTATTTGGAGAGGGAGAGGGAAGGAAGAGGAAGGAGGGAGGAAGGAAAGGCGGGGTCGCCCCCCTTCCAATTCGGATTGGGCTTGGGGGGGCACCCCCTCCCTTGCTCCTTTCCCCTTCTTTCCACTAAAGCCCATTAAGGCCCATATACCTCCCGAGGGGTTCCGATAACCTCCCGGTGCTTCGGTATTATCCCGATCTCACCCAGAACCATTCCGGTATCCAAATATAGTCGTCCAATATATCGATTTTTGCGTCTCGAACATTTCGAGACTTCTCGTCATGTCTGTGATCACATCCGGGACTCCGAACTACCTTCGGTACATCAAAAACCATAAACTCATAATATAACCGTCATCGAACTTTAAGTGTGCGGACCCTACGGGTTCGAGAACTATGTAGACATGACCGAGACACGTCTCCGGTCAATAACCAATAGCGGAACCTGGATGCTCATATTGGCTCCTACATATTCTACGAAGATCTTTATCGGTCAAACCGCATAACAACATACGTTGTTCCTTTTGTCATCGGTATGTTCCTTGCCCGAGATTCGATCGTCGGTATCTCAATACCTAGTTCAATCTCGTTACCGGCAAGTCTCTTTACTCGTTCCGTAACACATCATCCCGCAACTAACTCATTAGTTGCAATGCTTGCAAGACTTAAGTGATGTGTATTACCGAGTGGGCCCAGAGATACCTCTCCGACAATCGGAGTGACAAATTCTAATCTCGAAATACGCCAACCCAACAAGTACCTTCGGAGACACCTGTAGAGCACCTTTATAATCACACAGTAACGTTGTGACGTTTGGTAGCACACAAAGTGTTCCTCCAATAAACGGAAGTTGCATAATCTCATAGTCATAGGAACATGTATAAGTCATGAAGAAAGTAACAGCAACAAACTAAACGATCAAGTGCTAAGCTAACAAAATGAGTCAAGTCAATCACATGATTCTCCTAATGATGTGATCCCGTTAATCAAATGACAACTCTTTGTCTATGGCTAGGAAACATAACCATCTTTGATAAACGAGCTAGTCAAGTAGAGGCATACTAGTGACGCTCTGTTTGTCTATGTATTCACACATGTATCATGTTTTCGGTTAATACAATTCTAGCATGAATAATAAACATTTATCATGATATAAGGAAATAAATAATAACTTTATTATTGCCTCTAGGGCATATTTCCTTCACATGGCATAATAGAAGACTATAGCGCAAAATAGGGTGGCAAAAAAGAAGACTATACGTGACATGTTTCTACGCAAAACTCTCCCAAAAATGCCATTTATAGTGGGAGTAAGCTGGAAAAACCATCTAAGATTATATTCAGAGCAATAACAACTTCAGGAAAAAATAACAGAGATGGATCGACCTTGTGAGTGGAGACATGGTGGATGGTTGGACGACCTCAACCCCGACGAGCTCGATGGGATATCGCCATCCCCGCTGCACGTCAACTTGGCGTCCATGGAGTCCCTAGGTTCAAAGGCGGAGAAGGCGCACCATAGAAAGAGCTCGATGGGATTTCTCAGGCGCTGCCACGCTCGTGACCCTGGAGAAGGTGCGGCCGCCATCGCCGTGCCGATGAACAGCGGACGAGGACGAGAGAAACTTGACGGGGTAGCGCGAGCGAGCACGTGGAGCTCGTCCTGTGCCCTTGACGCGCAAATGGAGGTGGCCATGATGATGGAGTGGAGGAGTCGCGTCGCCGGGGATGGTGAGTTTCGAATGGTGTGAGGTGTGGAGCTGTATCACTGGGTGGCGGCGGAAATGGGAGCTAGGCGGCGATGAATTGGAGCTGGAGAAAGTGTGAACGCGATGGGGAGAGAAGGGGATAAGGAGGATATGTACGCGTTCGTTTTGGTCGCGTGCCGCACAGAATGACTCCGAAAAATGACGTGGCACTGGATTTGTTCCGTGATTCATGCTAAGATATTGTATGGTAGTTGCAGTGTTCGGGGTGATTTGCAAAAACCTGGCACGTTCGGGATTTATAGTTTTCTTTAAAAGAATACTGCATTTTCAAAAGTTACGCATCATTTATCTGAAAATATATATTCGTAAACAGATGCGAGTTATATTTTGTAAATGAATAAAGAACTGGAAAAAAGAAAAGGGCAAAATAAATGGTTCTGTTTAAAAGATTCGGTGGAAAAAGTAGAATTCGCGGCCCGGCCCATCGCGTACACTGTTTGTTCGACAGTTTGAGGCAGTGGGCGTGGAATAGAAGGATTCACAAAACCAGTTGGGGAGCTCAACGTTACCCTCTCTTCGTTTCTTTTTACTCTGCATATAAGATTTGGTCAAAATCAAACTACACAAAGTTTGACCAAATTTATACCAAAAAAATATGAACATCGACAACACTAAAACTATATAGTACTATGAAAATACATTTCGTGACACATCTGATAATATTGATTTCATATTGTGCATGTTGATATTTTTTAATTTAAAGTTAGTCAAACTTTATAAAACTTGACTTTGACCAAACTTTATATGCAGACTAAAAAGAAACGGAGGGAGTACACTAAAACTCTGCATCGCAAATTCCGTTTGAGGGATCCTGTAAAGTGAATTTGCGGTACCGTGGACGGCACGATGGATAGATCTGCTAAAACCATACTGCATATTTAAACTTTAATTCGCGCCACGATAGTTCACCATCGGAGTTCATACATTCAAACATACAAAAACAAAAACATAGTAGATCAAACTAATCTAGAACTAGTTCATGGCTTGAGTTGAGGTAGTACTCGGTCGCCGACTGGTAGAGAACGTTGGCGAGCTCGTACTTGTCCTATGCTGTCTCGAGCCATTCGGCGGCGCCATCTTCACCGGCCGCCACGGCGTCCTTCGCGGCGGCGAGCTCAATCTCTGCCTGACAAAGCCTCTTGGTGGTTGGCCAAAGAGCCTCTCCGCGTTGATGGAAGTGAACCCATGCACCCCGGTCGTTGTTGCGGAAGAGCGCGCCTGCTTCAAGCACCACAACTCGACAGTTGGTTAGCTGGAGCTGCTGGTCTCCGCATCGTGCTGGGCGCGCTTGTGCGGTGGTGACCTATTGTGCCCCATGCTCGCGACCTCCGCCGGCCATGGATCTGCGAGAAATGGATGCGTGTGCGCGAGATCGCTTGCCGGAGAAGTGGGATTGGACGCCTGAGTAGGTGGATTGTGGCGGAGGGTGTGGGGAAATGGAGGATGCGAACCATGCGGTAAATATAGCGGCGGAGGGGGAAATATATGGGTCGCCTGTATTATTTTTACGGGCCGAGCCATTTTTAACGGACCTGTTCGGGCCTTAAAACTCTCAAAACCTGTAAAACGCCCGGAATCATAAGGGTCGACGAGGTTTTAGCGGATCTGCTAGAGTTGTTCTTACATGGCCCTCATACTTTCTTTTCTTGGGTGTGTGTGCCACGTACAACAAAAAGCACGAAAGCACTATATTTAGGCATCGCCTTTTGCGAATGCGGTGAGTGGCGTCACCTGAGGGGAGCTGGTACTGGGCCGGCACAGTAACCTTGTGGTCTCGTCACACAAACGTCTTTTGTTTATATTATGAAAAATACGAAATACATATATGATGAAAATACAATTTTGTTATTTTTTTAAAAGTGTTTAGTTCACATACAAAACATGTAAAATCTCTGTAAAAAATATTCGCTCAAGTTTAGAAAATGTATCTACAATTCAAAAAATAATTATGCACATTTCAAAAATGTTCGCACATTTCAAAAGGATTAATGTGTTATTTAAAAAGTGTTTTGCAATGTAAAACAGTGTTCTTATGATTAAATTAGAATCAAATCAAGCACAAATCAATTCTAGTTGCCAAACCAAATGAAGAACTTACCAAATATTTGGAAGGTACAATGACTATAATCCAAACAAGAACAACTTGCCAATTTTTTGGTCATGACAAGAATTTGGTTGGGCAAGTTGGGGCACAAACCAAACACACCCTAAACATTCCGTACCATTGAAAAAATGTATGTTACATTTAAAATAATGTTCAGGCATTTCAAGCAATATGTCTATGATTTTTTCTTTAAATATTCATCCAGTGTAAAAACAAAGTTCGCATAATTCAAAAAATATGTTTTGTATCATAAAAACTGCTTCAATGTGTATTTAAATAAATGTTTAACACCTATTCAAAGAAATGTTTAAAAATAAGTATTTAAAAATGTTGATCATGTATTTCAAAATGTTAAATGTATATAAAATGATGTTTTAGATGTATATGATAAATGTACAATGTGTCTGGGAAAAAGAAGACATCAAAACTCATATTTGCAAAAATGTTAACCATCTATTTGAAAAATATTAAATGTGTACCAAAAAAAGCTCTACTGTATACGAAAAATGCAAAAATGCATACATGTGGTGAGCAAAAAACCCCGGAGAAAACCAAAGAAAATCGGTAAAAACCGAATAAAAAAACAAAGAAATGAAAGAAAAACAAAGAAAACCAAATAAATAAAATAAGAAAACCATAGTGCAACCAATGCAAATGTGTTCTTGATTTACATTTTTAGAACAACAAAATCTATGAAGTATATGACAAAATGATGTATAAAAGTCGAATAGATTTGAACTAAACTTAATGTGAAATCATCTTTAACAAACATGTGAAGCATGAACTATTTTTTTTTGTTCCAAGCAACCAAACACATATACCTTCCATGACCATATAATAATTAACACAGAATTTTAACTTGTCCCTGGCGTGCATGATTTAATTCCCTAGAGAAAATTACATGCACAACTTGAAGAGGTGGCATGGCTTGCATGGATATATTAATTCAAAGTAGTAACTTGCGACTACATGCATGATTTGTGGATGTCACACAATTATGATCAGATGACTATTCAGAATTGAGGTGATGTGAAAGCACACATATGGAGAGAACTCTAGTGATAGGGCTAGCTATGTAGATATAAAAGATTTGTTCATTTTATGTGTTTTTTATTCTTCAGTTTTTTGTACATCACATGAGGTTTTTTATGTGACACATGAAACAATATCTTTTGAGAAGCCTTTTTTTCTTAGAACGTGGACGTCTTTCTTTGAAGGTAAAATGATGAATATTTTCACATACAATCATAAAACCACATATGTACACATTTTTATTATCGTTGGTATACATGAAAAATTACTGTGGAAAACATGAACATTTAATTTCAAGCATAAAAACATTTTCATGAAATCACATGAACACTTTTTTGCTTATACGTGAAATTCTATTTCATGCACACCTGAACACTTTTTGTTCATATACAAGAACTTTGTTGAAATTTGCAACATGTGAACCTTATTTCACTCAACGTTCGTAAAACTTGATATATGAAATTAGTAAAATAAATATATTTTCCAAAAAATTGTACAAGAGGAGAAAATGAAGTTGAGAACAGAAAAAACTGTGGCCCATTCAGAAAAACATTGTAGGCGAGCTGGGTCTCCATCTCGCAGTATGCGGTATATAGGGTTTCCCCTGCTGCAGAGTTAAGCCCTCATCACTCCCATATTATGAAAAAGTGAAATCAGAGATAATAGCCACTATTAGCTGAGCTAAAGTGATGTGAAATCACTAAATTTGGGGATATCTAGCAGCGTAGTTCAGGGAGAGGTGGCCGAAGCAGGGTGGGTGGCAAGTAGGGAGTTCATGGTGAGGCTGAAGCTAGGCGTGAGTGCGGCTTGTCGACGCAGGCAATAATGTCGGTGCCGAGTTACATCATCGGTGTTCGATTAGGTAGTAATTTTCATGTTTTTCTTATGAATCCGTTAAAATTATTACACAAATGCTCAATATCTACTGAACATTGAAGTTGTCAAGTTCCACATACGACTCAAAGTCACAGTGGACATATACACGACTCATGATGTTGTGCTGGCTCAATATCTCAGAGGCGCTCGCAGGCCTGAGATTTTGAAGGACTCAGGGCGAAGACTAAAACTCAGTGCCCTTAATATAGACATCATAAGAATAACAATGAAAATACGCATACATGAAATATTATCAATAACATTTAAATGCATCCAAATCCAGTATGCATATTAAATAATTTATATATATTATCTTCAATTTTTCTTCTAAGATATCTGGGCTTATCGAAGTAGTGAAAGCATCAATATTTCTTGAAAAATTTATGTATATCTCCGTGCTATGATTGTACCAAGGCATCCACAATTTTCTTCCTTTTCCTTTTATCACTACCAGATGCATACTTTCTTTTGGATGACATGATAAGACACAATGGTGATAATAATTATTTTTTGCATCAATTGTTGAATTGTGCCGTCGTGCCAACTACATTCAGGGAATCGCAATACAAATATATGATATACTCAGATTGTTGAATCGGTGATGGATGGAGAGAAAAGTGGGGTCGCGATGGGGCTTGGGTCCCCCGGGGAATAGAAATTGGCAGCGAACTGACAATTTGGATTAGGAAGGAATAGGATTCATGAGAAAAAGGAAAAAGAGCGCCGAGCATGCAGTGGCGAACAGAGTGTTGAGAAATAAAAACATGTGATCAATTGTATGGGAGGGATGCCTCCCATGAGGTGTCTGTTGGGGAAGAGGTGTCTCCCCAACACCACCCTTCACCATGTATATAAGTGGGTCTCCCACATTGCAATGAAACTAGTGGATCATTTGGACTTTTCATGCGTCTCTTTTACTTTCACTCTATAAGACGTTATCAGCACTTAGACTCTATCGAGAGCAATTGGCGACACGAAAAGAAACTGTCTAGTGGCCGTCCTTCTAAACATCGGCCAGTATGCACGGAGGTGCTCGGCCGTGGCAGCGCTCCTCCGAGGCGGAAGCACGATGCCAGTACGTGAAGGCGTCGATCGCAGAACTACAAGCGGCGGCAACAGCATGCGATGGCAGGGTTGATTGCGCAAGGACATGCAGCGGCAACACCATGGAGCATGCATGCATCCGTACAAGAGATTAATCATGAGAATGTTAATTTCTTTGTCTTCTTATGATTAAGGGATACAAGAATCTGATCCATTTGTTTTCCTGCGAGGATTGCTTGGCTCTTCGCTGAGAGGAAAACTCCATCTAAGCAGCAGTTACGTACGCTCGCGGCAGCCGGCGGAGTCGTCCTGTTGCATTCGCATCCGGCAAGCGAAGGCCTCTGATGCGGATCCATTCAACGCGGAACTGCCTGGTTCCACGCACAGATTGGAATTAGTCAATTGATTGCTTAATCAATCATCTTTCAATTATTTTTCCCATGTATATCTACGCACTCACGAGATTTACTTCCATCTGAGCACGTACAGAAGGAGAAAACAAGAAGAAGAATCTCAGACATTGGAATCCATCGATTCCAGGAAGAACGAGAAAAGAGTCATGGCGGTGACGCGCCTGACGGCCACAAGGAATTGACGAAGGTGGCTACGCGTGCAGAACAAGCAGCGCGACATGGGGCGTTGTCGGGCCCGCGCGACGAATTGAATTACGGCGGCGGGAGGCATCATCAGCAAAATGCCTCACGGTCGGCGACCATGAATCTGTCCAAGTGCGGGAGCTTCCATGGCCTCAGGGC
Organism: Triticum urartu; assembly: GCF_056163025.1. Taxonomy (NCBI): domain Eukaryota; kingdom Viridiplantae; phylum Streptophyta; class Magnoliopsida; order Poales; family Poaceae; genus Triticum; species Triticum urartu. Next base: position 648,958,287 of record NC_141874.1, read on the forward strand.
GTGATGGCGGCTGAGGCAGTGCCAAGTGCGCACGAAGCCCTCAGCTTTGGCCGACGAGGCTCCCTCCGGCGTGGCCTCGACCGCGTGGCGCTCGGTTCGCCGTATGGTAAAGCGATCCGGCGCGGCTGAAAATTTCCGAAAGGCAACGGTGGCTATTCCTCTCAGGGAATTGGCAATCGCACAGCAAAAGAAGAGAAGAGATATGCTCTCTTCGGTGATTTTGCAAATCAGCCTTTTTGATTGTATGGAAATCACGGATAAATCCTGACACTTTCGTTAGGATTATCCAACTTGCTACTAAGCTCTCAGGCTTATTGAAAATTACCCCGAGGCTTTACTATTTTCAGCACTCTAACCACATGGTTATTGATATTTGCGTTTTATGCCCCAGGCTTCAGAGCAAATATACATGATAGACCACAGGGTCTTGCTGAACTGCATAATAATTAATTATGCATCATTTTACATCATGTAAAATGACCGTTTGAGGCCCCAAGTCCTCATATATGTTGCACAAGTATGTTTATACTTCTGCATTTATTCGTATTACATGAGTAATACTGTTGCAAAGCAATATATTGATTCCATTATTGGCAACAATATGGAACTTGCTTGCAAATTTGGGAAACATAAGGTAGACAAGCGTATGAAATTGCCTGACTATGTCAAATTTACATTTGTCACAAGGAATCGACAAATGGCATCTACTGCTTAATTGCAGATTATCCAATGTTATTGTGAGGTCTATATTATGTCAGTCTGACATAATGACTACCTTTAATTTTGCACACAACTTATGGATTGCATGATGGCAACGAATCATTTTCGTTCACAACTGCGAGGTCTACACTACCATGTGGTGATTACCTTCAATGTGTTTTTTAATTAACACAAGGTTGTGAGAAGCTCCATAAGAGTGAGATCTACACTACTTAGTGATTATCTCCATGTGTTCGAAGTAAAAGTGATGGCACAAAACTTATGACATAGCCATTATGAGGCCTACACTGTTGATGCCTACCTTCATGATGTTTTTCCAAATACTTGTCAATTTCATAGCATTTGTCATTGGTTGTGACTATAGTGTCAAATACTCCATCAGGAGATGAATCCAAGGCAATGGTGACTATGCTGCATATTATGCTATGAAGAGAATTATGCAAAACACTTGCATATTTTGGTGATTAACTTCCATGCATACACAACTTATGGGACATCATCATAGCTATGAATTAAGTTTCATGCACAGCTGAGAGGTTCATGCTGTTTTATGGTGATTACCTTCATGTGTTATAAATAACATAAGGTTGTGGAGGCTATGATCAATGGGAACTGTCCATAAGAGTGAGGCACCACTAGGTGGTCGGCTACCTCTATGTGTTTTAAGGAAATTAATTAAAGGCTTGTCCCTTTCGAGGCGACTACCTTTAATTTGAAGATCTACACCACACTGTGGTGTTCTTCTGGAAGGCTTGCACTTTGGGTCAATAACAATCACCATGACCATGATTATGCTTAGCCATAGCATTTTCATCCTACATAATTTACTAAAGGTAAATTAATGCATGAGTATTTCATGCACCATATGGCTGACCTTTTTAAAAGGAAATGCGATGAGATGACATTTGGTGGGAGTAAGTATTTAACATGGGTCATGGACATAAAGATTATTTTCGACCCGGGGCCTTATTGCCACGGAAACTCCACCTGCAGAAAATGTCATGGCTATTTATAAATAGCTAAGAATATGCATATTTGCATTTATGTACCATCGCAATGGATCAGTTCTCAACTGAGTATGTAATGGATAATGAACATCCATTTTTCCCTTTGAGCCTTCATTGAGGCGAGATATATTGTTATAAGCATCACATGAATGATTACTCATTCAATGTCAGGACTTCGAGTCCGTTGAGCCTTATAGTTCCGTTGTCAATAAATCAACACTATGTTGAGATTATGTGATAAGGCGGCTCCAGATGCATATCTGAATATAAGTCCTTATTGCACTTTACGTTCTCCTAGGATGATAAACAGAAATATCATCTTTGTTTCAGGTTTGCAATGCCTGAAATTCATGCTAGTGCTCTTAGTACTAAGCAATAGTGGTTAGAGAACCACGGGAGTTGAATGTAAGGTGAAGGAAAAATGACAAGCAGAAATGGAGTGTATATCTCAAAAGGGAATGTGTCATTTAATCTAAACGATCATAATGACAACTTTCAAGTTTGTCAAAGTGGTGGTTGTACGAAATGTTATACCAATGATTACCAATTGGTTAAGTATTGGGTTGAATCATACCACCGACTCACTGGAGGCAAATGATTTTAATGGGATAAGTTCGAAGTTCTACTTCAAAAGGAAACAACCAGAAAATATTCTGGCATGGTGGAAGGAGAATGGACTCCTCTATATTGATGATATTCTTGTGGAATGATATTCCAAAGATATTTTGGAGATCTCATGTAGTCTCCTAGTTATCCCTAAATATCATTAGCCTGTAATTGTACTACTACATGTAGTATAAATTGCAACATCTTGTCCATCGGACATGATAGTTGAGATAATTGAGTGTATGAGTCAGTTCATACTCAATCTTGTTGCATACATAATAATTTTCCCTCCTTTATCATCATGGTATTGGACGATTAGAGAAATTATTGACAATTCTGTTGGCCATAACTTGACAAGTTGCAATATTCCCAACAATCATCAGATTGTTTTATGCACTACATGTGACATTGGGGAATTAATTTTAAGGCACTCTCACCTTAAAATTTGAAATGAGCCAGCCAATATTCTTGATTGAATGCAAGAATATGTTTGGATTATTCAACCATTATCTGGGTTATCTTGGTACTTCATGGTGTTCGTAGACGCATCTAGAAGATGGTCTTAGGTGTGTATATCCACACATAACCATGCATTTATTGAATTAAGTGCTCAAATTGACGAATTTAGAGCAAATTATCCTAATGTGGGATAATTCCATTGGAATGGAAATGTCATTGAAGTTGATTCACGGACATTCAATTGTTATATTCAGTATATGGTACATAACCAGAATGGTTTGGCTGGATATCTTATGAAAGAGATTCAATATTACATAGCCAATGTTGCAGAATTGTGATTTACCGACATTTTGTTGATGGTAACATGCGGTCTCACACTCCGCATATTTGGTCTAAATAAGATCAAATGATACTGCAGCCCCTTGCAGTTTGTACGTGGAAATAAGTGAAGTATTTCCCATATACGGTAATTCGGTTGTATACTGATATCACCACCCCAACGTACATCATGGGCCTTCACATATGGTTGGGATCTATGTGAGGAATAACTGTAGTATGTTCGTTAATCCGCCGAATACCTTAACCCTGGCAAGGGAGTTATTTGCAGCCCATACGCTGATTGCTTTTGCAATAAGAACATTTTCTGGCATTAGGGGGAGATGTGTACCACAAAGAATGCCAGGAAATGGATAAGAAATGTCATAGACATTTTGTCCATGTACTTAAGAATCTGAACTGCATGTTCAGGTTATGAGAAATTTGCAGCATACTGCAAATAATCTGCCAAGTATATTTACTGATGACAAAGGTGTCAATATGGTCAAGTACCAGAATGAGTGGAGGTACCTAATAAACCACTCATCTCCCTAGATGAGAGCAAGAGGGGGAGAATTCTGGTCGCATGAGATTAAGTTCTCATATGTTTCAGCGGAAACATGTGAGATTGACTCCTCGATCAGTAAATATGATTCAACCTCGGGTTGAATGACACCTGAGGGATGCGCGGCATCCAAAGTCCAACACATATGTGCACACATTTTTAGGTGTTGGGAAATCGAAACACCTTGACTCCGTTGTTGTGGGAAATCACCAGGAGTTAAGAGGCGTAGTAAGAATTCCACAATGATATTGATTCATGAGAATCGTATATGAGAAAGTCTACATATGTCGACGTAAAATTCTTCTTGAGAATTGCTAGAATCCTTTTGGGCCCTGAACCAAAATCCATGAAAAGTATTGTCTGCACTTATATTGATTCAAATGAAAGGAAGCAATTAAGGAAGAGTGACACTCGCTCATCAAAAGAAGAGAAGAGATATCCTCTTTTCGGTGATTATTTACCATTGTAAAACCTGCTCCTCATATGTATCTTCCAGAGGGAAGAGAAGTGAATTTTCGTTTGGAAACGAAAATAAATGAGGTGGTGAGAAAGCGAGGCTTGTAGCACAAGGGTTTTTCGCAGAGACCCGACATCAGTTACGATGTAGCATACCTTTTTGGTATAAGTGGAATTATGTTTCGATACTGAATGTTAATGGCAGTACAGATTCATACGGTTGATGTATGTAATGTCTACATACTTCATGGGTCAATTAGTTTGGATGTATATATTGAAGTCATTGAATGACTTGATAGTCTGAATCCAAAGGTAAATCACAACATGCATGTGTGGAACTTCTGAAGTCATTCTATGACTTGAAGTAGTCGGAGATTTGTGTGGTGCAACCGACTAAGTGAGTTATTCCTTGACAAGGATTACTCTCATACTAATGATTGTTGACGTGTATTCATGAAGAAATCCTGGGTTGGATTTTACATCACCTTAATTTGTGGTGTCGATGATCTTATCATCAAAGTCTATATAAGACATGAAATACACACAATCATGTTAAGACGGATATTTGGGTTAAACCAAATTATGCTAAGCTTATGACTTGAGCACACCCCCCTAAGATATCAGTCTTCATATATCCGAAAGTATTGGAGAAGTTCAATATGGATATATTATATCAAAACACATATGTTCATGTTATACCTAATATGGGATATAGATCCTTGATACATAGGGGAGATGGTGAGTGATAGAGGAGCATGAATTGCCATATCTAAATACCATCAAAGCACTCATATATCTTGCAAAATATGTCAGGCCTGACACTATAATTTTTGGCAATTTATTGAGAGTGCAATTCCCTAAAAGGTATAAGGTTTGTGTAAGGAATATCCTGGGATATATCCAGGGCACGAAGGGTCTTGATCAATTTCATTCGAAAAATCAAGATGGGACCATGGTTTGATATATTGATAGTGGCTAATTATCTGATCCCACAATGACATATCAAAGACTGGGTTTGCTGGAAGAGTACTTTGAAGGAAGTATTTAGAATAGACTCTAAACGAGTCCTTCCAGTGAACATTCTATTTCATTTGAAGCATCGGAAAATGTGGATGACTTCATAGAATGATTGGCCACATGTGAAATCATGTGGAGATTATCATTATCTACCAAGATAATGTCACTTGTATTGCTTATGGGTTATATTTATCCTTGTGAATTACAAAAATGTAAAAGGATAATATGCAAACAGATTATTGTGATATTCACAATATCTCTATCAATGTTTACATTCCAGAACTATGTTCGTGGAATTGGTATGAGATATTCTTGAGGTTTGCAAAGTTCAGAGGGAGTAAAATCTCAAGTTATAACCCGTTGGTGATCCTCAAATCACTTATATTGTACTCTTTTTCCTTTTATGAGTTTTCCATGATGGTTTTTTATATAAGGTTTTTAACAAGACAATATAAATACAAGTGCGGATATATGCCATATTGGTTTCTTCTTATTTTTTTTCCACTGGATTTTAAAGGAGTTTTCGATGGCATATTATTATAAGGTTTCTCCTCAATTTTTCCCACAGGGTTTTTGGAGGAATTTTTAGTTTGCAATATACATATGACGAATTGATCAAGGGGGAGTGTTGAGAAATAAAAACATGTGATCAATTGTATGGGAGGGATGCCTCCCATGAGGTGTCTGTTGGGGAAGAGGTGTCTCCCCAACACACCCCTTCACCATGTATATAAGTGGGTCTCCCACATTGCAATGGAACTAGTGGATCATTTGGACTCTTCATGTGTCTTTTTTACTTTCACTCTATAAAACAGAGGAAGCGTCGACAGCCGCTCCGAGTCGCTATGTGAATGCATGATAGAATATGAAGGGATCAACCACTTTTATTTCTTTTTGTCCTGAACGACGGAATGAATCAAGGAATCGATCGCTGCCTACATCTGTGCCTCGCTCTGCGGCATGTGCTGCATGCGTACGAGAGCGTCCGGTCCCTGCCCCCAGGTCGGCCTGGGTGCTCATAGGACAGGGGTAGCGTATGCGTGCGTGCATTCATATAAATGAATGTATGTGTATGTGAGCATCTGTGTTAAAAAATATTCTAACTAATCAAGTGACACATGAATTAAAATTTGAGATTTAATCTATGATTATGAGATAAAGGAAACCCCACTAATTATATTAACAACTAGATCACTGATGACACACATTGTTGTGTCCTTCTATTTTGTCTCTTAGTTCCATCTAAAGTATTGTGCTTTTTGTAGCTTGTGTTTGTCTAATTTTTTTAAATAATGCCGTAGAAGTGAAGAAAGGAATATGATTGATTTGCAATAATAGTTTGTTGAGCCGTTTTCTTAGAGTTAATGGATTTATTTTGATAATGACCCCTTTTGGCTCCTAAAATAACTCTCTCGCAAAGACTCACATCAAGACATATACAAAATGAAATGTTGAGGTAGAAAATTAAATTAGATGGTACGAATGTTTCAGAAATTTTGGTAAATTATTACCTAAACAATCTAAATCATTCCTGACATTGTTGTTCGCCTACAAGAAAATTCTACGTTGTAGTCTAACATAGAGAGATTGTACAAGGGATTGCACATCGGCATACAATTTTCTTGGCATTTTAATTGTCTTGTAGCTCACTTCTGAGTCACTATACATTTGGCCAATATATCAAAGTTAATTCAAAAATGGAGTAAAAACATAAGTGGAGTCCTTGAAAAATGAGGAGAGTCAATGACAATTCATATATAATTAAGACAACACACGTAAACATAAGTCAATGGAAATAAGGAAGCGAACACCGGTCAAAAAACAAAATGGGACGACTTTATATTTATTTGAAGAAAGTTTGTTCATATGACATAAAGATGTGAAAGTGGAAAACAATGACGACCACCCACTTCCTTTATGTCAATGCCGATTCAGAATACAACATCATCACTTTCAAAACAACAAATAAGAATAAAAATAACAATATCGTGTTATATCAGCCTGTTCAAAAAATCTTCCGATTCGGTGATTTATGGTCCGATTATCGCTACTCCCGGGATGACCGATAAGATTATGCCTTATCTTCACCGCTTATCGTTTGGGCCGATTTATTGATCTGACAAGCGATTTATCAAGAATTCACTGATAAATCAAGCCTATTCCTAGCACTATTTTTTTTTGCAAAAACTATGTTTATTTGTGTTTTATGGACCTTGTTAAGCAATATGTACTATTGTCCTATTTTGTTTGTCATTATATGAGGATTCAGAGGCTAGGAATCACATTTTTGTCCAATATTTTTTTGGTGTTGAATATAGCATATTTTAGTGTTGGGAACCTGGGATTTGCAAAAATTGGCGATTAATAGTCGACGATAAAATTTATTAATCGGTTGATTCCTGATTAATCTCTAATCCTAGTCTGACCGAGGCGCTAACAATAAGCAATATCCTGGACATTTATCAGGTAAGGTTTTTTACTTTTCGTTGTTTTTGTACCTTTTGTTGGAGACACCTTTTAGGGTTACCAGGTTCTCAATCTTTTTTTTTTCGAAACGGAGGCAAAGGATTTGCCTCATCGATTAATTAAGAGGAAAAGAATTGAAGTAGCAGCGACATCAAGATGCAATGCCTATGAGACTTAATTATGTATTATTAATCAACAGATGTAGGCTGTAGCACTATGCCTTACATAGTATTGTTATTGTAAGGAAAAAATAATGCCTATAATGCTACTTGGTAATGCTTTTCGAGCAAACATTTTGGATGTCTTTCAATCTCAATGCAGAGAACTGAAGTAGCAGCGACATCAAGATGCAATGCCTATGAGACTTAATTATGTATTATTAATCAACAGATGTAGGCTGTAGCACTATGCCTTACATAGTATTGTTATTGTAAGGAAAAAATAATGCCTATAATGCTACCGTTTGGATGTTTGGTAATGCTTTTCGAGCAAACATTTTGGATGTGTCTAGGGCATATCTAGATATGCTCTAGTTATTACATATCTAAGTGAGTGAATCAAACATAAAGAGAAAAAAAATATTCACACAAATCTCAACGTAAGATTAATGGCATAGCACTTAGATGTGCAATACTTATGGCACATCTAGATGTGCTCTAACAAAACTGAAACATTTTCTTGTCTATATTAGGTAATTGCCCGTGCGTTTCTATGGGGACATACATACTCTAATGGCTCAACACCAATCAGGTTTAACATATACTTGTATCTACATGCACATCAAGCAGCATTGTCAACTGCTTTTACCATGTCTATCTTCTTATTTTTAGAAATTCCTTGTACCTCAGTTGTTATTTCTTTGAATATGCCCTCCATTATTGGTTTATCTCCATCAAATAACACAAAGCAAATATTACCTTTCATGCTACAAACTCTATGAGCATTGCACGCCATATTATTGCAGAGATGGTGGGGGCAGCAAAGAAGTTCTGCCTCTTGGTGAATGCATTGCAAGGAACCTCCAACAACTAGTCTTCATAAGAATCCTTGTCAAGAGGGTCCAGCAAGGATGATAAATCATCTAGGGCAACATGAACAGGTTAAGTGATGTTGCTGCACCTCAAGTATTTTTAGGACTTCTTGTAGTTCCTCTCATTCGGCATCTTCATGAACAAAACAAAATCTTGAGCTTTATCTTTCCTGTGAAATTTCAGTAACAAGCTAAATTTTAGTACAACAAACAAGGTAAGTTTTAGTTCAAGAAAACTGAGTATCTTGACAAAAATGTAGTAAAAGTCAAATTTCAGTAAAAATGAGATATTCTATTAGATCTAGAAAAAAAATCAGTGCAAAGGTAAAATTTAGTATCCTGAGAGAGAAGTTTTAGTATGACTATGAAACAAAAGTAGTCCTAAATAATAAAGAAAGTTAATGACAAGGTACATCATGTAATAATCCACGTTGAAGGTATAAAACATGAAAAGTGCATTTTATGTCATGATTCAGCGGTAATAAAGAAATGAAGGAGACTGTAGCTGACGCTCGCTTTGTCGTGCACCATGCCTGTGCCCCGTGTCATGTGCTGGCTACGTACTGGTCATTACTGTTATCTGTCTGATCGCCGCCCACCGTCGCCGACATGTCAATCGCTGGGGCTCACTTGTTTTGTCTGATCACTGTTTCCGTTCGGTTGTGCTGTGTGTGAGTGGATGCGTATATACTCATATCCATGCCTACTGAATTCAGAAAAAATAATACCGGAAATCATGTTGTCCGTGTGTGCACGCATGCTCATTTAAGACGGCAAGCACAAGACTGTTTTGTGCAGTATGATGGAAAATGCTTAATCTCTAGTAGGATTATGATGCTTTAGCAATTGTCATGAAAAGATTATGCCATCTTGTTACCTTGCATATAAAGTGACCTAGAAATCGTCTGACAGCTATTATATTGTTAGTTTGTCACTTGCAATGGATCTAGATGTTGTCTAAGACACATTTTGGAGGTTGGAGCGTATTCAAACAAAAGATGGAACTCTTCCAGTGAACAATGATTTTTTAAACGGAAAACATCACATATATTTGACCCTTTTTGCCTGCTACTGGTAAATGCATAAGAACATATGCACAATCTGTATTAGTGAAACAGATAACTCAACTCCTGAAAAGGTCATGTTGGCATGCACAATTTTTAATAATTGATATAACATGTGAAGTTCACATCCAACTACAAAAAGAAGCCAGGCCTTTTTACTACAACAACTCATAAGACGTTGTAACTAATCAACATCAGCTCAGCTTTAGAAGTAAGTGGCTAGTCCGGTTTGCCAATATCACAAGGAAGAACGGTCCATTCACACATTCAACATACAACCTAGTTTAATACAACATACTTCCTCCATTCCTAAATATAAGACCTTTTTGAGATTCCAATATAGACTACATGCGAAGCAAAATGAGTGAATCTACACTTTAAAATATGTATATATACATCTGTATGTAGTTTGTATTGAAATCTCTAAAAAAGGCTTATATTTAGAAATGGAGGGAGTATAAAGTATGCATAAGGTGCAAACTGTAAGTGGTATTAAGCCATATGTGTTGTTTGAAAAGACCAAATCTTACTAAATAAAATCATCAAGAATTTCATAACTATTGACAGCTTATTATTAAGGCAATAGGTAGATAGCAGTAGCAGAGGCACCAGAAAATGCAATGAGTAGGACAAGTTAGTGGAAGGAAGTAATCCATCCAACTAAAAGGGAAAGCTTGTAAGGGACATGTTCATTGCAAGGTTTGGCAATATTAACATTTGTAGGCTACACGCAAGCATATAGTTTTGGTTTATATATGTTTATGAGCAGGTAGGAAGTTTTCTTTTTCTTTTCTTCAGATCTATCCGTCTTTTTTTTTTTTGAGACAAGAGCGATCTGTCTAATTGTGCTTTCTGTGGCATAGGTCCAAATGCACCACAGGCCAACAAAATTTCCACCGGAGTAGCAGCCCCTTTGGACAGCGGCCCAGTGAGTGAGAAGCTGAAGATCGGACCGTCAGGATGACCCAAATTCTTGATCTAATGGCCCAAATCTTCAAATGCGTGAGAAGGCTAGGATTGGTTTCAATTTTACTGTCTTAAAAATGGCAGTAAAAATGAAACCGGGGGACAGCCCCGACTAGCAATCTCAAATCCTAATAGTGTCGCAGCAAAAAAATAAATCCTGATATTGATATAAGCACTAAGGGGGACATAAGTGATGCCTGGATAGTGCAACCTGATCTTATTTTGTTTAATAGCCGCTGAGAAAAAATTGTTGCTCGATCATACATACACACTTTGCCGGTGCAAATTACGTACTATATAGCTAGCCTATAAAAATTAGCAAATCACTAAAGTACATACGCGTGCGAAACAATATATGCAAATGCTACACTTGCAAGCTACCGTTAGTTCATCAAAATAACCAAAGAACGTACTATGTACCATCTCACTGTGTCGGTTCAGGTTCAGTCACTTCAGTGTTGAAGCTGCCAGCTCTACTCGACGCGGGGAGGCTCATTCGCAGGCACTCTTCCCGTCACCACCGGCCGACGAGGAGCCAATGCCGACCTGCAACCACGGCGTCGTCTCCCCCGCTGCACTCACGTCCTTGAGATCACTAAGCTTGGCCTTCTTGACGGCTGTGCTGTCCGCCTCGTCCTCGGCGGCCTCGCGGGGAGTAGCAGCGTCGTTAGCGTTGTGGCTGCTCGTCGCGGCCATCTTGTTCTGGTGGCTGGGATTGCTTGGTGCCGCCGCTGGCTGGAAGTAGAGCGACGGGGACGCGTCAAGGTGCAGCGAGCTGGTTCCGGCCTCGGCGACCGTCGCGCTGGCCATCAACGGCAACGGGTTGGCCGCGATGGTGAGGTCTAGCGCCGGCTCTGGAGGGTCCATCATTGGCCGGAGAGTGAGCTGCTGGCCGGCAGCGGCGACCAGGCCTTCGGCTGTCAGGGATGTGATGTTGGCGTGATCCCCTGTCCCCGAAGTGAGCCAGTGGCACCGCTTGTGGCCTCCGAGCGCTTGACCAGAGGCGAAGAGGCGGTGGCACACGGAGCACTCGTGCATCTTGGCCTTCTTCTTGAACGGTGCAATGGCCAACCCCGCGACCGGCGGTTCATGGTCGGTGGTCGTGATGGCCATTGACAGGGATGGCGTGGCCCCGCTCGTCCCGGCGTTCGTGTCGCCACCGGTGCTGGCATCGGCGTTTGTCCTGGCATCAACGCTGCCACTTGCATGGATGACATCGACGGCGGCGGCATCACCCTTTTCATCGCTGGGACCGGCGGCCGCTGCGTGGTGGTGAGGTGTTCCACCGACGCTGCTCTCGGGGTTGGCAGCGAAGCAGCCCTTGACCTTCTTGTGGCTGGCACGGTGTCCGCCGAGAGCTTGGTGAGAAGTGAACACCTTCTTGCATGCCTTGCACTCGAACAAGCCGCGTGGCAGGGGCGAGGCGTATTGCGGTTGCGGTGCTGGCAACGCCAGGGGCAGCATTATCGCTTGATCCGGCGCCGCTACGACGATCGGGAAGTGCTGCGGCTGTGGATGAGGCCTTCTCCCGTGTTCCTTGCTGGCCGGCGCGCATGGCTCTGGGTCGGCCTCGGCGGCGGCGCTAGCCTGATCGGCCTTGGACGACGAGAGCATAACGAGGCAATTTGCCAGGTCCTCCTCCTCGTCCTCGCCAGACGGCGCCGTCGACGGCCCGGGCATTGTATCATCGCCTCCGCCAGCGATCGACTTGGCGCGGCGCGAGCGCTTCCCCTTTGACCACCCAGAGGCCAGCGACGCGTCCTCCTCTTCGTCGGCCACGGACGGAGGCGACGATCCGTCGGCGTCCTCCTCTTCCCCCGAGGTGCACTTGCCGTGCTCCAGGAAAAGCTCCATCGAAGAGAACTCCTTCCCACAGTTCTTGCACACCTGGCAGCCCCTGGTGAGGCGGTTAGGGTTCGCCCGGAGCGCGTAGACGTGCGTCGTCGCTGCTCCTGCCGTGGACGGCCCATCTTCCCCGCCGCGCGCAGACGACACGGGATCGTCGTCGTCGTCGTCGGCGCCCGGGCCGTCGTCGGCGACGGCGTGGGCCCTCATGTGCCCGCCGAGCGCGCTGCCGCACGTGAACCCCTTGTTGCAGACTCTGCAGAAGTGCTTGTACGCCGCCGGTGGCGGCTGGGGACGAGGCGGCATCTGGCCATGACGCTCAAGAAGATGCAGCCGGTGTTAGGGAAACACGCGCCGTCAACATGTGGCGGGGAGAAATTTAGGGTTCAAAGTATGTCTCTGTGGAAACGCAAACACTTGCAGTACCAGAGACGATGGAGATTCACACATGAGCAGAGCTCGCCTACGATGGGGAGATGCAGTGCGAGCGGTTGTGTCCGTCGTCGTTAACCATGGACGGTCGCGGCAAACTGTTGAACAAGTTTAGCTAGGTTTATATATAGCTGCCATGGCCAGAGTCTATGTTAGCCGCACAGACAAGTTAGCTCTGGCTAGTGATGACAAGTGTTTGGCTTTCATGGGCTCTGAGGCAGTCCTGTCCGGTGACGGCAGTGTCGGGGGGAGATATTCTCCGTCGTACGTGATCGAAGACCAGCTGGTTCTGGGGGAGGTCAAGCTTGTTTTGAGGAGATCAAATCGGCAGTTTTGCCCACGAATCGTGCCCATCCATTGGAGTTGGAGTTGGAGGTTTGTCCTGATCTCATAAAACCTATATTTGTATTTGAGGAAAAGAATGAGTTTATCAGATTCTCTAAACCAAACTTTACTAAAAGGGAAAACTAGTTCCACTCCTTTAAAAACAAGCCCGGCCGTCTCCATTTTACCCTCTCGAAATTCACCATGACTGGGATTGCTAAATCTCAGTGACTTAACAAAGTCTTAATCGATATTATATTTGTGAGATCTTATGTAGAGATTTATGTAATTTTTTTTATTCTCTTTTATATGTTGTGTCACTTGGCTGAGACTTAGTTAAGTCTCAGACGAAGACTGAGATCTAGCTAGCCACGCTCTTTCTCGTGTGTGGTCTCATGCAGGTGCAACAATTCCTGTTTTTACCATGAAAAGCACACATGCATGCTTGTGTACTGCTAGTTCCTCTTCAGCATTGATAGCTCGCCTGAGATTCTCAAATGTTCTACCGCAATTGTCTCTTTGGATATTATGATTTCACAGCAATTTTGCAATATTTCTTTTAGAATATTTGTTTAAAAATGCATTCAAGCACGTATATCACCCTCCCCACTCCCTCCGATACACAGCGTCAAAAACTCACCAAACATCTTCAGTGATGCCAAGTGATGCACATATAACTGTCTTGTGACATCAAGTGGCTCACATACAGGGGCCACGTGTCGCCGTCTTAGCAAGGGGTACCTACCAGGTGATTACCACGAGTTTGAACTGTTGAAAGCAACGAACTGACCGTCTGTAGCTTAGATGGTCAGGTTCCCTTGTTGAAACCTGCCCACTCGGGTTAAATTTCTAGATTTGGCATGGGTGCATTCATTTTTCTGGATTTATTTCAAGATTTAAAAGTTTTTTATTCAACAGTAAGCGACGCTCCTGTCGATAGCGAGGCGTCTATGGCGACTCTTCTGAATCTCAAGACATGTCGGCTAAGTCTCCCAGATGTGTCATGGGTGTAGAATGTGAATGCGTTCATTCACATGGTTTAGCGTATGTGCGTTGTGTTTCCAAGAAAAGGAAAAAAACTGATTTTTTTAGGGTTAGAAAAACAACGGATGAGAGGAATAGGATTTGGAGCACTTGGTGCTCTAGCCCTTATATGAGTATTAAATTTAAAAAAAATCTGGAAAATGAAAAAACTTGAAAGTTTGGGATATGAAACCATGTGAAGTTTCAGCACAAAATACCAGAAAACGTATTCTCAATAAAAAAATAAAAAATCTTATGTATTGAAAATAACTGTTTAGATGGATCTTAGGTTGGACTGTATTTTCTTCGTCATGGATACATTTCCTAATATATTTTTACGAAACTTCACATGGGAGTAAATTGGGCATACATGTTTGATATTCCCAAATTCCATATTTTTCTTGAATTTTACTGATATTTTTTGAAATTAATATTCATATAGTGGGTGGAGCACCCAGGAGCTCCTTTGTATTTTCCCTGATGAAAGCACTATTTATGTCTTCTGGCTGAAAAGCTATCCAAATGCAGCCCACTCATGCAATTAAATAGGTTGCTAATGGGCGCCCATGGAGGGCTCATAGCATATAATCCTTTTGCTTTCCTGTATCGTTATTACAATCGCTGCTTGAATATAAGCGAGAGCTATATCACGCTTGTAGCGAGATTTTTTTTTTTTTGAGTTGCACGCTTGTAACGAGATAGAAGGAGCTTTCATCTGCATCCATAATAGCGGGCCGACACATTAACGCACATTTAAAAGAAGAGTCTGTCTAGGTCACATCCAGATATGACATAATTATGTCACATCTAAGTATGACATCAACACCACCTCATTCTAGCATAAACCCACCCCTCTTGTTTTTTGTTTGTTTGTTTGTTATTTTTTTTGTTTGAAACAATTATGTTTCCGCCTGGCACGTATACGCGATGGAGTACATGAGTAGTACGTGTGTGTGGCTGCCTCGCTGGCGCCCCGCTGCTCACGATAACAGCATGCGTTGTGCTGCCATCTTTTTCTTCCGCATGGTACTCATTGTACTGTCTTTGCTTCACTTCATGCACGCATCGTGCTACAGCTTTTTTGTGTGCATGATACGCATTGTGCTGCCGCTGCTTGACATGTATACCTTGAAGAATCACACATGTGTGTATCAGTGTATGTATGTATGTACGTACACGGGCGGGCGGCAATGCATGTCTCTCCCAGGCTGGGCATGCGAGGGTCATGTGAGTGGAAACTTATAAAAATGTCCATGAAACTTAAAAATTCCCATATAACTAAAACAACTTGTAAATTTACAAACTTGAAAATGAGAACATCTATTAAAATTCGGAACAACTTTTGAAAATCTCAATATTTTCTAAATTCTAGATTTTTTTGAATTGATGAATGCAATTTTTGAAAAATGCGAACATTTTTTGAATTGGTGAACACAATTTTTTTAAATGCTATCATTTTTAGAAAATTCCAAAACAAATTTTGAAAAACGCAAACAATTGTTGCATTGGTGAACAAACTAGCCTTATCTACAAAAGGATATGCCTCAAAAAGGATGTGTCTTATTTGTATACAACTATGAGATTTCAACGAAAGATGGGGAACTAACTCAATGGGCTGGAGCTAAATATCATATAAATGGTGGCTTTTTCAAAAGAAAATACACATGAAAACTTGGTTCCCTCTCACTCGGTTGCATGTCTTAAAAAAGGGTCGAAAATGGGCTTAGAAGTGGGACATTGGAAAAAAATGGTTTGGGTGGAAAAAATAAAAATGAAACAATCTTGAGCAGCTAAATAGGGAGAACAAAGAAAAAAAATATTAACTGTCAGGGTGAGGGCTCACATTTTGCGTATTGAAGATGGGGTTCTGCAAGCCGAAGGTGGACTTGCAAAGTAGGATGAAAACAAACTACGAGACGAGTTGTGGGTCGAGGCTGGAGTTGCAAATGGGACAACTACACAAAACTACGAGACGAGTTGCGAGTTGCAGGTGGACTTGCAACTGGGAAAACTATAAGCCTAGATGCGAGTCGAGGGTGGACTTGCAACTAGGATGAAAAACAAATTACATGCCAGTTGCGAATCGAGGATGGACTTGTAACTGGGATGTAAAACAAACTATGAGTCTAATTGTGAGTCGAGGGTCGCCTTGTCACTGGGACAACAACACGAATTTATGATACCAGTTGCGTGTCGAGAGTCGACTTGCAACTGCGATGAGAAGAATCACGGGCCCAGTTGCGAGTCAGAGGGTGGTCTTGCAACTGGGACAACAACAAAACTATGGGTCTGGTTGCGAAGTCGAAGGTAGACTTGCAACTGTAATAATATGGAACTACGAGCCCAGTTATCAACATGCAATTGGGACCCTCGACATACACACACACACAACACCTAGTTGCGAGTTGATGGTCAACTTGCAACTGGGGGGCCACGAATAAACACACACACACCCTAGTTGCGAGTCGATGGGAACTTGCAATTGGGGGTCGTCAACAAACACACACACCCCTAGTTGCGAGCCGATGCTTGACATGCAACTGGGGACCCCTTGACAAAAAAAGACACACACACACACACATCCCCTACTTGCAAGTCGGTTATAAACATGCAAATGGGGACCCTCGATACACACACGCACATCCCCTAGTTGTGAGTTGATGGTCAACTTGCAACTGGGGGCCACGAATACACACACACACACACACACACACACACACACACCCTAGTTGCGAGTCGACGGGCAACTTGCAACTGGGGGTCGTCAACAAACACACACACCCCTAGTTGCGAGTCGATGCTTGACATGCAACTGGGGACCCCTTCACAAAAAGACACACACACACACACGCACGCACGCACACACACACACAAACCCCTCTAGTTGCAAGTCGATTGTCGACATGCAATTGGGGACCCTCAATACACACACACACATCCCCTAGTTGCGAGTTGATGGTCAACTTGCAACTGGGGGCCACAAATAAAACACACATACAGACACGCACCCCCTAGTTGCGAGTTGATGCTTGACATGCAACTGGGGACCCCTTGACAAAAAGACACACACACACACACTCTAGTTGCAAGTCGGTTATCGACATGCAATTGGGGACCCTCGACACACACACATCTGCTAGTTGCGAGTTGAAGGTCAACTTGCAACTGGGGGCCATGAATAAACACACACACACACTAGTTGCGAGTCGATGGGCAACTTGCAACTAGGGTCCTCAACAAACACACACACCCTAGTTGGGAGTCGATGCTTGACATGCAACGTGGGACCCCTTGATAAAAAGAAACACACACACACACACACACCTCTAGTTGCAAAGTTGGTTATCGACATGCAATTGGGGACCCTCGACACACACACAACCCCTAGTTGCGAGTTGATGGTCAACTTGCAATTGGGGGCCACAAATAAAACACACATACAGACACACACACACACACACACCTAGTTGCGAGTCGATGCTTGACATGCAATTGGGGACCCCTTGACAAAAAGACACACACACTCTATCTCTCTAGTTGCAAGTCGGTTATCGACATGTAATTGGGGACCCTCGACACACACACACACACCCTAGTTGCGAGTTGATGGTCAACTTGCAACTGGGGGCCACGAATAAACACACACACACACTAGTGGCGAGTAGGTTATCAACATGCAATTGGGGACCCTCGACACACACACACATCCCCTAGTTGTGAGTTGATGGTCAACTTGCAACTCGGGGCCACGAATAAACACACACACACACCCCTAGTTGCAAGTCGTTTATTGACATGCAATTGGGGACCCTCGACACACACACACACACACACCCTAGTTGCGAGTTGGTGGTTAACTTGCAACTGGGGGCCACGAATAAAACTCTCTCTCTCTCTCTCTAGTTGCAAGTCAGTTATCGACATGCAATTGGGGACCCTCCACACACACACATCCCCTAGTTGCGAGTTGATGGTCAACTTGCAACTGGGGCCACGAATAAACACACACACACACACACCTAGTTGCGAGTTGGTGGTCAACTTGCAACTAGGGGCCACGAATAAAACACACACACACACACACACACACTCTCTCTCTATCTCTCTCTAGTTGCAAGTCAGTTATCGACATGCAATTGGGGACCCTTGACACACACACACACATCCCCCTAGTTGTGAGTCGATTGTCAACTTGCAACTGGGGGCCACGAATAAACACACACACACACACACAAGTTGCGAGTCGGTTATCAACATGCAATTGGGGACCCTCGACACACACACACACCAGGTTAATGATGAACTCCCTCAAGACAAACAAACAACAGAGGAACAAACCAGCTGCATACTAAGGGTAGACTTGCAACTTATAAAAAAGGCGGGCTATCAATTGCATGTTATATGTGAAGTTAGACTTGTAACTAAGATAAAAAAGGTTGGGCCTAGTTGCTTGTCGATGATGGACTTGCAACTAGGACAAGAAAAAATACGGACCCTCCAACTACATGTTGGGGGTGGAGTTGCAATTGGACAAAAAATGGTCGGCTCCTAGTTGTGTGTCGAGGGTGGACTTACAACTAGGACAAAAACAGGTCGGGCAGTTGCGTATTAAGGGAGGAGTTGCAACTGAGGCAAAATTGGCCACACACACACAGTTGCATACTGAGGGTCGACTTGGAACTGGAACAAGAAAAAAGTGGCCCCTCAATTGCATGTCAGAGGTGTAGTTGGACTTGCAACTAGGAAAAAGATGAGTTGGTCCCCAGTTGCATGTCGATGGTGGAGTTGCAATTGGAACAAAAAATGTGCCCCCATTGCATGTCGAGGGTGGAGGTTCAACTCGGACAAAACTGCCCCCGATTGCGTATCGAGGATGGACTTGCAACTATGAGAGAAATGGGCCGGGCCCCAAGTTGTGTATCGAGGGTGGACCTGCAATTGGGGTAAAAACAACAGGGCCCCAATTGCATGTCGAGTGTATAGTTGGACTTACAAAATAGGACAAAGCTGAGTCGGGCCTAGTTGCATATCTAGGGTGGACTTGCAATTGGGACAAAAAAAGGATGTGTTCCCCAAATGCATGTCGGGGTGGAGTTGCAACTAGGGACAAAAAAGAAGGACACCGATAAGTGCCACACGTGTGGGCGTTAGGGAGGCTGCCCACACATTTTGTGTGGTGTATAAGAGGAACATCCCACACACCCACGTGTGGGCAAAAAAGTAATGCCCACACACCTCTTTTTTTCCCTCCCGATCCCTCTCCCACGCGTGCGTGTGGGCGAAATAGATAACGCCCACACGCCCCGTATGTCAGGCCTCGTACCTCGTGGTCCCGCACGCCCGTGTGACAGTCACCGCGGGTCCCACAGTTGCCATGGTCTAGACCCTCGTCCATGTTCGTTTAACTGCAGTTGCCATGTCACTGAACTTCGGTTGCCATGTCGGACAACTACAGTTGCCATGGTTGCTCAACTGCAGTTGCCATGTATGGTCTGATCTACTGCAGTTGCCATGATTTTCAAAACTTTAGGAGTTGCCACCCACTAAACACTAGGCAGTTGCCATGTAGCACTACAAGAAGGCATGGCAAAAAAATATGTTCGGGTAAAAGAGAGAGTTGCCATGTGCTCACAAGCACGCAAGGGTAGTTGCCATGTAAAAAAAAGAGTTGCCATCTGCTTACGTGTACGCTACGGCAGTTGCCATGTACCATGCAAAAACACATGGCAACTCGGGTAAAAAGAGTTGCCATCTGCTTACAAACAAAGCTAGGGCAGTTGCCATATACCTGCAGAAACACATGGCACCTACCAACTTTGGGTGTGGGCTAGGAGACGGGCGTGTGAGCGAAGTGATAAACGCCCACACACCAGCCCCCTCTGCGTGCGTGAAACTAGTGTGTGGGCGAATTGCTAAACGCCCACACACCAGCCCCCCGTGTGGTGAAAAAAGGACGTGTGGGCGACCGAATGAATGCCCACACACTAGCTTAGTCCTACGTGGCACACAAAAATTGTTAGAACACGCCAAGATCCGTGCAGAATTGGTTGGACGAGGATTCATGCGTGTGGGCGATTTGCCAGACGCCCACACATGTGGGCGTTAACATTTTCAAAAAAGAATGTCACCCTCCCCGAGTTGAGTCTCGAGCGTAGGCCTGCAACTGAGGGTGGGACCCAATTACGTATCAAAGGTGGACTTGCAACTGGACAATAAAAGTCCCCTACTCCAGTTGCATGTCGGTGGTCGAGTGGCAACTAGGACAAATAAGGGAACCCAATTGTGTGTCAAGGGTGTACTTGAAACTAGGGAAAATATGGGGTTTTGGGTCAAGTTGTGTATTGAGGGTGGACTTTTAACTAGAACAAAAAAACAAGGCGGGCCCTCCTAATTTCATGTCGGGGATGGAGTTGCAACTAGTACATAAAAGGGTCGGGCCCCGCTGTGTGTTGAGGGTGAACTATACAAAAATAGGGTTTTGGGCCAGTTGTGTATCGAGGGTGGACATTAACTAGGAAAAAAGGCGGGCTCCACCCCTAGTTGCGAGTCGATGCTTAACATGCAACTGGGGACCCCTTCACAAAAAGACACACACACACACGCACACACACACACACACACCTCTAGTTGCAAGTCGGTTATCGACATGCAATTGGGGACCCTCGACACACACACACGCACATCCGCTAGTTGCGAGTTGATGGTCAACTTGCAACTGGGGGCCACAAATAAAACACACATACATACACGCACCCCTAGTTGCGAGTTGATGCTTGACATGCAACTGGGGACCCCTTGACAAAAATACACACACACACACACACTCTAGTTGCAAGTCGGTTATTGACATGCAATTGGGGACCCTCGACACACACACATCTGCTAGTTGCGAGTTGATGGTCAACTTGCAACTGGGGCCCACGAATAAACACACACACACACACACACCCCTAGTTGCGAGTCGATGGGCAACTCGCAACTGGGGGTCCTCAACAAAACACACACGACCCTAGTTGCGAGTCGATGCTTGACATGCAACTAGGGACCCCTTGTCAAAAAGACACACACACATACCCCTAGTTGCGAGTTGATGGTCAACTTGCAACTGGGGGTTCTCAACAAACACATACATCCTAGTTGCGAGTTGATGGTCGACATGCAACTTGGGACCCTTGACCAAAAGACACACACACACCCCTAGTTGTGAGTTGGTTATCGACATGCAACTAGTGACCCTCTACACACACACACACATCCTTGGTTACGAGTCGATGGGCGGGTTGCAACTGGGGGTCACAACAAAACACACACACACACCCCCTAGTTGCGAGATGGTTATCGACATGCAGTTGCGGACCCTTGACACACACACACATAGACACACACACACACACACCCTAGTAGTGAGTTGATGGTAAACTTGCAATAGTGGGCCACAAATAAACACACACACACACATCCACTAGTGTGATTTGGTGGTCAATTTGCAACTGGGGGCCACGAATAAACACACACACACACACACACACTCTTCCTCTAGTTGCAAGTAGGGTCTTGACATGAAATTGGGGACCCCTTGTTGGAAATATGCCCTAGAGGCAATAATAAAAGCATTATTATTATATTTCCTTGTTCATGATAATTGTCTTTATTCATGCTATAATTGTATTATCCAGAAATCGTAATACATGTGTGAATAATAGACACCAACATGTCCCTAGTGAGCCTCTAGTTGACTAGCCCGTTGATCAACAGATAGTCATGGTTTCCTGACTATGGACATTGGATGTCGTTGATAACGAGATCACATCATTAGGAGAATGATGTGATGGACAAGACCCAATCCTAAACATAGCACAAGATCGTATAGTTCGTTTGCTAGAGTTTTTATAATGTCAAGTATCTTTTCCTTAGACCATGAGATCGTGTAACTCCCGGATACCGTAGGAGTGCTTTGGGTATACCAAACGTCACAACGTAACTGGGTGACTATAAAGGTATACTACGGGTATCTCCGAAAGTGTCTGTTGGGTTGACATGGATCAAGACTGGGATTTGTCACTCCGTATGACGGATAGGTATCACTGGGCCCACTCGGTAATGCGTCATCATATTGAGCTCAAAGTGACCAAGTGTCTGGTCACGGGATCATGCATTACGGTACGAGTAAAGTGACTTGCCGGTAACGAGATTGAACGAGGTATTGGGATACCGACGATCGTATCTCGGGCAAGTAACATATCGATTGACAAAGGGAATTGCATACGGGGTTGATTGAATCCTCGAGATCGTGGTTCATCCGATGAGATCATCATGGAGCATGTGGGAGCCAACATGGGTATCCAGATCCCGCTGTTGGTTATTGACCGGAGAGTCGTCTCGGTCATGTCTGCTTGTCTCCCGAACCCGTAGGGTCTACACACTTAAGGTTCGGTGACGCTAGGGTTGTGAAGATATGTATATGCAGAAACCCGAATGTTGTTCGGAGTCCCGGATGAGATCCCGGACGTCACGAGGAGTTCCGGAATGGTCCAGAGGTAAAGAATTATATATAGGAAGTGCTGTTTCGGCCATCGGGACAAGTTTCGGGGTTATCGGTATTGTACCGGGACCACCGGAGGGGTCCCGGGGGCCCACCGGGTGGGGCCACCTGTCCCGGGGGGGCACATGGGCTGTAGGGGGTGCTCCTTGGCCTACATGGGCCAAGGGCACCAGCCCTACTAGGCCCCTGCGCCTAGGGTTTCCATGGGGGAGGAGTCCAAGTGGTGGAAGGCACCTCTAGGTGCCTTGGGGGGAGGGAATCCTCCCCCTGGCCGCCGCACCTAGGAGATCAGATCTCCTAGGCTGCGCACCACCCCCCCTTGGCCCTCCTATATATAGTGGGGGAGAGGAGGGATTTCATACACCAGCCCCTGGCGCCTCCCTCTCTCCCCGTTACGTCTCTCTCTCGCAGTATAGGCGAAGCCCTGCTACTGTGACGCCCTGCATCCACCACCACGCCGTCGTGCTGCTGGATCTTCATCAACCTCTCCTTCCCCCTTGCTGGATCAAGAAGGAGGAGACGTCTCCCGTCCCGTACGTGTGTTGAATGCGGAGGTGCCGTCCGTTCGGCGCTTGGTCATCGGTGATTTGGATCACGTCGTGTTCGACTACATCATCACCGTTCTTTTGAACGCTTCCGTGCGCGATCTACAAAGGTATGTAGATGCATCCAATGACTCGTTGCTAGATGAACTCCTAGATGATCTTGGTGAAACGAGTAGGAAATTTTTTGTTTTCTGCAACGTTCCCCAACAGTGGCATCATGAGCTAGGTCTATGCGTAGTTCTTCTTGCGCGAGTAGAACACAATGAGTTGTGGGCGTAGATTTGTCAACTTTCTTGCCGTTACTAGTCTTTTCTTGCTTCAGCGGTATTGTGGGATGAAGCGGCCCGGACCAACCTTACACGTACGCTTACGTGAGACCGGTTCCACCGACTAACATGCACTAGTTGCATAAGGTGGCTGGCGGATGTCTGTCTCTCCCACTTTAGTTGGAGCGGATTCGATGAACAGGGTCCTTATGAAGGGTAAATAGAAGTTGACAAATCACGTTGTGGCTTTAACGTAGGTAAGAAGACGTTCTTGCTAGAACCCTAAATCAGCCACATAAAACTTGCAACAACAATTAGAGGACGTCTAACTTGTTTTTGTAGCAAGTGGTTTGTGATATGATATGGACAAAGTTGTGATGAATGATGAATGATCTATATGTGATGTATGAGATGTTCATGCTATTGTAATAGGAATCACGACTTGCATGTCGATGAGTATGACAACCGGCAGGAGCCATAGGAGTTGTCTTTATTCTTTTATATGACCTGCGTGTCATCGAGAAACGCCATGTAAAATTACTTTACTTTATTGCTAAACGCGTTAGCCATAGTAGTAGAAGTAATGGTTGGCGAGCAACTTCATGGAGACACGATGATGGAGATCATGATGATGGAGATCATGGTGTCAAGCTGGTGACAGGATGATCATGGAGCCCCAAGATGGAGATCAAAGGAGCTATGTGATATTGGCCATATCATGTCACGTTAATTATTTGATTACATGTGATGTTTATCATGTTTTGCATCTTGTTTACTTAGAACGACGGTAGTAAATAAGATGATCCCTCATAACAATTTCAAGAAGTGTTCTCCCCTAACTGTGCACCGTTCCTAAAGTTCGTCGTTTCTAAGCACGCCGTGATGATCGGGTGTGATGGATCCTTACGTTCACATACAACGGGTGTTGACGAGCCTAGCATGTACAGACATGGCCTCGGAACACATGCAAAACACTTGGGGTTAACTTGACGAGCCTAGCATGTACAGACATGGCCTCGGAACACAGAAGACCGAAAGGTCGAGCATGAGTCGTATAGAAGATACGATCAAACATGAAGATGTTCACCGACGTTGACTAGTCCGTCTCACGTGATGATCGAACACGGCCTAGTTAACTCGGATCATGTAATACTTAGATGACTAGAGGGATGTCTAATCTAAGTGGGAGTTCATTAATAATTTGATTAGATGAACTTAATTATCATGAACTTAGTCTAAAATATTTTACACTATGTCTTGTAGATCAAATGGCCCACGTAGTCCTCAACTTCAACGCGTTCCTAGAGAAAACCAAGCTGAAAGACGATGGCAGTAACTATACGGACTGGGTCCGGAACCTGAGGATCATCCTCATAGCTGCCAAGAAAGATTATGTCCTACAAGCACCGCTAGGTGATCCTCCCGTCCCACAGAACCAAGACGTTATGAACGCTTGGCAGACACGTGTTGACGACTACTCCCTTGTTCAGTGCGGCATGCTTTACAGCTTAGAGCCGGGGCTCCAAAAGCATTTTGAGAGACATGGAGCATATGAGATGTTCGAAGAGCTGAAAATGGTTTTTCAAGCTCATGCCCGGATCGAGAGATATGAAGTCTCCGATAAGTTTTTCAGCTGTAAGATGGAGGAAAATAGTTCTGTCAGTGAGCACATACTCACTATGTCTGGGTTACATAACCGCTTGTCTCAGCTGGGAGTTAATCTCCCGGATGATGCGGTCATTGACAGAATCCTCCAGTCGCTTCCACCAAGCTACAAGAGCTTTGTGATGAACTTCAACATGCAGGGGATGCAAAAGACCATTCCTGAGTTGTTCTCTATGCTGAAATCAGCGGAGGTAGAAGTCAAGAAGGAACATCAAGTGTTGATGGTCAATAAAACCACTAAGTTCAAGAAAGGCAAGGGTAAAAAGAACTTCAAGAAGGACGGCAAGGAGGTTGCCGCGCCCGGCAAGCAAGCTGCCGGGAAGAAGCCAAAGAATGGACCCAAGCCTGAGACAGAGTGCTTTTATTGCAAAGGGAAGGGTCACTGGAAACGGAACTGCCCCAAGTACTTAACGGACAAGAAGGCCGGCAACACCAAAGGTATATTTGATATACATGTAATTGATGTGTACCTTACCAGTACTCATAGTGACTCCTGGGTATTTGATACCGGTGCCGTTGCTCATATTTGTAACTCACAGCAGGAGCTGCGGAATAAACGGAGACTGGCAAAGGACGAGGTGACGATGCGCGTCGGGAATGGTTCCAAGGTCGATGTGATCGCCGTCGGCACGCTGCCTCTACATTTACCTACGGGATTAGTTTTAAACCTCAATAATTGTTATTTAGTGCCAGCTTTGAGCATGAACATTGTATCGGGATCTCGTTTAATTCGAGATGGCTACTCATTTAAATCTGAGAATAATGGTTGTTCCATTTATATGAGAGATATGTTTTATGGTCATGCTCCTATGGTGAATGGTTTATTCTTAATGAGTCTCGAACATAATGCTACACATGTTCATAATGTGAGTACCAAAAGATGTAAGGTTGATAATGATAGTTCCACATACTTGTGGCACTGCCGCCTTGGTCACATAGGTGTCAAACGCATGAAGAAGCTCCATGGAGATGGACTTTTAGAGTCTCTTGATTATGAATCATTTGACACGTGCGAACCATGCCTTATGGGTAAAATGACCAAGACTCCGTTCTCAGGAACAATGGAGCGAGCAACCGACTTATTGGAAATCATACATACTGATGTGTGCGGTCCAATGAGTGTTGAGGCTCGCGGTGGCTATCGTTATGTTCTCACCCTCACTGATGACTTGAGTAGATATGGGTATGTCTACTTAATGAAACACAAGTTTGAAACCTTTGAAAAGTTCAAGGAATTTCAGAGTGAGGTTGAGAATCAACGTGACAGGAAAATCAAGTTTGTACGATCAGATCGTGGAGGAGAATACTTGAGTCATGAATTTGGTACACACTTAAGAAAATGTGGAATAGTTTCACAACTCACGCCGCCTGGAACACCTCAACGTAACGGTGTGTCCGAACGTCGTAATCGCACTCTATTGGATATGGTGCGGTCTATGATGTCTCTTACTGATTTACCACTATCTTTTTGGGGCTATGCTTTAGAGACTGCCGCTTTCACTTTAAATAGGGCTCCGTCGAAATCCGTTGAGACGACACCGTATGAATTATGGTTTGGGAAGAAAGCTAAGCTGTCGTTTCTAAAAGTTTGGGGATGCGATGCTTATGTGAAGAAACTTCAACCTGAGAAGCTCGAACCCAAGTCGGAAAAATGCGTCTTCATAGGATACCCAAAAGAAACTATTGGGTACACCTTCTACCTCAGATCCGAAGGCAAGATCTTTGTTGCCAAGAATGGGTCCTTTCTAGAGAAAGAGTTTCTCTCGAAAGAAGTAAGTGGGAGGAAAGTAGAGCTTGATGAAGTATTACCTCTTGAACCGGCAAATGGCGCAACTCAAGAAAATGTTCCTGAGGTGCCTGCACCGACTAGAGAGGAAGTTAATGATAATGATCAAGATACTTCTGATCAAGCTCCTACTGAGATTCGAAGGTCCACAAGGACACGTTCCGCACCAGAGTGGTACGGCAACCCTGTCTTGGAAATCATGTTGTTAGACAACGGTGAACCTTCGAACTATGAAGAAGCAATGGCGGGCCCGGATTCCGACAAATGGCTAGAAGCCATGAAATCCGAGATAGGATCCATGTATGAAAACGAAGCATGGACTTTGACTGACTTGCCCGTTGAACGGCGAGCCATAGAGAATAAATGGATCTTTAAGAAGAAGATAGACGCGGATGGTAATGTGGACATCTATAAAGCTCGGCTTGTCGCTAAGGGTTATCGACAAGTTCAAGGGGTTGACTACGATGAGACTTTCTCACCGGTAGCGAAGCTAAAGTCCGCCCGAATCATGTTAGCAATTGCCGCATTCTACGATTATGAGATATGGCAAATGGACGTCAAAACGGCATTCCTTAATGGTTTCCTTAAGGAAGAATTGTATATGATGCAGCCGGAAGGTTTTGTCGATCCTAAGAATGCTGACAAGGTGTGCAAGCTCCAACGCTCGATTTATGGGCTGGTGCAAGCATCTCGGAGTTGGAACATTCGCTTTGATGAGATGATCAAAGCGTTTGGGTTTACACAGACTTATGGAGAAGCCTGCGTTTACAAGAAAGTGAGTGGGAGCTCTGTAGCATTTCTCATATTATATGTAGATGACATACTATTGATGGGAAATGATATAGAACTCTTGGACAGCATCAAGGCCTACTTGAATAAGAGTTTTTCAATGAAGGACCTTGGAGAAGCTGCTTATATATTAGGCATCAAAATCTATAGAGATAGATCGAGACGCCTCATAGGTCTTTCACAAAGCACGTACCTTGATAAGATATTGAAGAAGTTCAATATGGATCATTCTAAGAAGGGGTTCTTACCTGTGTTACAAGGTGTGAAATTGAGCTCAGCTCAATGTCCGACCACGGCAGAAGATATAGAAGAGATGAGCGTCATCCCCTATGCATCAGCCATAGGTTCTATTATGTATGCCATGCTGTGTACCAGACCTGATGTAAACCTTGCCGTAAGTTTGGTAGGAAGGTACCAAAGTAATCCCGGCAAGGAACACTGGACAGCGGTCAAGAATATCCTGAAGTACCTGAAAAGGACTAAGGAAATGTTTCTCGTTTATGGAGGTGACGAAGAGCTCGTCGTAAAGGGTTACGTCGACGCTAGCTTCGACACAGATCTGGATGACTCTAAGTCACAAACCGGATACGTGTATATGTTGAATGGTGGAGCAGTAAGCTGGTGCAGCTGCAAGCAGAGCGTCGTGGCGGGATCTACATGTGAAGCGGAGTACATGGCAGCCTCGGAGGCAGCACATGAAGCAATATGGGTGAAGGATTTCATCACCGACCTAGGAGTAATACCCAATGCGTCGGGGCCAATCAAACTCTTTTGTGACAACACTGGAGCTATTGCACTTGCCAAGGAGCCCAGGTTTCACAAGAAGACAAGGCACATCAAGCGTCGCTTCAACTCCATTCGTGAAAATGTTCAAAATGGAGACATAGAGATTTGTAAAGTACATACGGACCTGAATGTAGCAGATCCGTTGACTAAACCTCTCCCTAGAGCAAAACATGATCAACACCAGAATTCCATGGGTGTTCGATTCCTCACAATGTAACTAGATTATTGACTCTAGTGCAAGTGGGAGACTGTTGGAAATATGCCCTAGAGGCAATAATAAAAGCATTATTATTATATTTCCTTGTTCATGATAATTGTCTTTATTCATGCTATAATTGTATTATCCGGAAATCGTAATACATGTGTGAATAACAGACACCAACATGTCCCTAGTGAGCCTCTAGTTGACTAGCCCGTTGATCAACAGATAGTCATGGTTTCCTGACTATGGACATTGGATGTCGTTGATAACGAGATCACATCATTAGGAGAATGATGTGATGGACAAGACCCAATCCTAAACATAGCACAAGATCGTATAGTTCGTTTGCTAGAGTTTTTATAATGTCAAGTATCTTTTCCTTAGACCATGAGATCGTGTAACTCCCGGATACCGTAGGAGTGCTTTGGGTATACCAAACGTCACAACGTAACTGGGTGACTATAAAGGTATACTACGGGTATCTCCGAAAGTGTCTGTTGGGTTGACATGGATCAAGACTGGGATTTGTCACTCCGTATGACGTATAGGTATCACTGGGCCCACTCGGTAATGCGTCATCATATTGAGCTCAAAGTGACCAAGTGTCTGGTCACGGGATCATGCATTACGGTACGAGTAAAGTGACTTGCCGGTAACGAGATTGAACGAGGTATTGGGATACCGACGATCGAATCTCGGGCAAGTAACATATCGATTGACAAAGGGAATTGCATACGGGGTTGATTGAATCCTCGAGATCGTGGTTCATCCGATGAGATCATCGTGGAGCATGTGGGAGCCAACATGGGTATCCAGATCCCGCTGTTGGTTATTGACCGGAGAGTCGTCTCGGTCATGTCTGCTTGTCTCCCGAACCCGTAGGGTCTACACACTTAAGGTTCGGTGACGCTAGGGTTGTGAAGATATGTATATGCAGAAACCCGAATTTTGTTCGGAGTCCCGGATGAGATCCCGGACGTCACGAGGAGTTCCGGAATGGTCCAGAGGTAAAGAATTATATATAGGAAGTGCTGTTTCGGCCATCGGGACAAGTTTCGGGGTTATCGGTATTGTACTGGGACCACCGGAGGGGTCCCGGGGGCCCACCGGGTGGGGCCACCTGTCCCGGGGGGCCACATGGGCTGTAGGGGGTGCGCCTTGGCCTACATGGGCCAAGGGCACCAGCCCTACTAGGCCCATGCGCCTAGGGTTTCCATGGGGGAGGAGTCCAAGTGGTGGAAGGCACCTCTAGGTGCCTTGGGGGGGAGGGAATCCTCCCCCTGGCCGCCGCACCTTGGAGATCAGATCTCCTAGGCTGCGCACCACCCCCCCTTGGCCCTCCTATATATAGTGGGGGAGAGGAGGGATTTCATACACCAGCCCCTGGCGCCTCCCTCTCTCCCCGTTACGTCTCTCTCTCGCAGTATAGGCGAAGCCCTGCTACTGTGACGCCCTGCATCCACCACCACGCCGTCGTGCTGCTGGATCTTCATCAACCTCTCCTTCCCCCTTGCTGGATCAAGAAGGAGGAGACGTCTCCCATCCCGTACGTGTGTTGAACGCGGAGGTGCCGTCCGTTCGGCGCTTGGTCATCGGTGATTTGGATCACGTCGTGTTCGACTACATCATCACCGTTCTTTTGAACTGTTCCGTGCGCGATCTACAAAGGTATGTAGATGCATCCAATGACTCGTTGCTAGATGAACTCCTAGATGATCTTGGTGAAACGAGTAGGAAATTTTTTGTTTTCTGCAACGTTCCCCAACACCCCTCACAAAAAGACACACACACACACACACACCCTAGTCGCAAGTCGTTTATCGACATGCAATTGGTGACCCTTGACACACACACACACCCCTAGTTGCGAGTTGGTGGTCAACTTGCAACTGGGGGCCACGAATAAAACACACACACACACACACACTTTCTCTAGTTGCAAGTCAGTTATCGAAATGCAATTGGGGACCCTCGACACACACACACACATCTTCCTAGTTGCGAGTCACTGGTTAACTTGCAACTGGGGCCATGAATAAACACACACACACACACACCCTAGTTGCAAGTCGATGGGCAACTAGTGGTCATGAACAAACACACACTCACCCTAGTTGCGAGTCGATGCTTGACATGCAACTAGGTACCCCTTGACAAAAAAGACACACACACACACACACCCCTAGTGGCGAGTTGATGGTCAACTTGCAACTGGGGGCCACAAATAAAACACACACACACACACCTTTAGTTGCAAGTCGGTTATCGACATGCAATTGGGGACACTCGACACACACACACATTCCCTAGTTGCGACTGGATAGTCAACTTGCAACTGGGGCCACAAATAAAACGCACATACAGACACACACTCCCCTAGTTACGAGTCGATGCTTGACATGCAATTGGGGACCCCTCACAAAAAGACACACACACACACACACACACACCCCTAGTTGCGAGTTGGTGGTCAACTTGCAACTGGGGCCACGAGTAAAACATACACACGCACACTCTTTCTCTAGTTGCAAGTTGATTATCGACATGCAATTGGGGACCCTCGACACACACACACACATACACACACACATCCCCTAGTTGCGAGTCGATGGTCAACTTGCAACTGGGGGCCACAAATAAACACACACACACACATCCTAGTTGCAGGTCGATGGGCAACTTGCAACTGGTGGTCATGAACACACACACACACACACACACACACACACCCTAGTTGCGAGTCGATGCTTGACATGCAACTTGGTACCCCTTGACAAAAAAGACACACACACCTCTAGTTGCAAGTCGGTTATCGACATGCAAATTGGGGACCCTCGACACACACACACACACAGACACACCCCTAGTTGCGAGTTGATGGTCAACTTGCAACTGGGGGCCATAAATAAAACACACACACACACGTCTAGTTGCAAGTCGGTTATCGACATGCAATTGGGGGCACTCGACACACACACATCCCCTAGTTGCGAGTTGATGGTCAACTTGCAATTGCGGCCACAAATAAAACACACACACACACACACACACACTTAGTTGCGAGTTGATGGTCAACTTGCAACTGGGGGCCACAAATAAAACACACACACACACACCTCTAGTTGCAAGTCGGTTATCGACATGCAATTGGGGACACTCGACACACACACACACATCCCCTAGTTGTGAGTGGATCGTCAACTTGCAACTGGGGGTCACAAATAAAACATACACACACACACCGCTAGTTGGGAGTTGATGGTCAACTTGCAACTAGGGGCCACAAATAAAACACACACACTATAGTTGCAAGTCGGTTATCGACATGCAATTGGGGACACTCGGCACACACACACACACATACACACACACCCTAGTTGCGAGTGGATGGTTAACTTGCAACTGGGGGCCACAAATGAAACACACACACACGCACACACACACACCCTTAGTTGCGAGTTGATGGTCAACTTGAAACTGGGGGCCACAAATAAAACACACACACACACACACCTCTAGTTGCAAGTCGGTTATCAACATGCAATTAGGGATACTCGACACACACATCCCGTAATTGCGAGTGGATGGTGAACTTGCAACTGGGGGCCACAACTAAAACACACGCACACACCGCTAGTTGCGAGTTGATGGTCAACTTGCAACTGGGGGCCACAAATAAAACACACACACCTCTAGTTGCAAGTCGGTTATCGACATGCAATTGGGGACACTCGACACACACCCACACACATCCCCTAGTTGCGAGTGGATGGTCAACTTGCAACTGGGGACCACAAATAAAACACAAACACACACACACACACAATATGCTAACAATTTTTGGAACATTTTTTAAAAATTCAGAACATATTTCAAAACAGGAACATTTTTTAAATTTATGAACATTTTTTGAAAGGTGAACATGTTTCCAAAACATGCGAACAATTTGTAAAAGTCATGATTCTTTTTGGAACTACTGAACAAAATAAAAAAACAGGAACAATATTTTAACTTGAGAACATATTTTGAAATTTCGAAGAAATATTAGAATTCTGGAAAATTAAAATAGGAACAAGATTTTTTTTTGAAAACTAATAAAAAACAAAATTAAAAATGTTCACGTTTTATAACATTGCTCAAAACACAACTTAAACATCACCGTACTGACGTTTCCTGCCATCTCCAAGACAAAGACCAACCAGGTCATGTCGTCCTCTTCTTCAGATTTCGAAACAAAAGCAAGCAGAAAACGAAAGGACGGGGGGAGGGGAACAGGCAAACCATAAAGGAGAGTGACGAGATGACGGGCTAGACTATTCATATTCTAAAAAACAAGCCCATAACAAACAAACGCGATGCTCGGCCCAATAAAAAAACAAAACCATGTCCGCTCCGCTGTAGGCCTCCCGGCCCGACAAAGACGATACACTCGAGCGACGGGACGCAGTTCGGTCGCGAGCGTGCGATCACCCGAGCGCGAAAAACAAAGCGCAAAACAGATCGTACAGTTGGACATGTAGATGTGACATCACTAAAAAACATCTAGATGTGTTTTAGTCATTCTGTTAAAAGAAATAGAGAAGAAAGAGGGAGAGGCCAGGGAAAGAACCCAGGTCCATGTTGCGTTGCTTTGCAAGCCCGAAATCACTAATTAAGGAGTACTCGTTGCAAAGAACACTTAACTTTCCAAGGCCGCGACAAGTCGCGCACATGCAGCGCGCCACTTATCGCAACCTGGGAGTTTTCCCTTTTTTCGTAAATCCGTTTATTTAACACGTTTTATCTCTTAAACCGTGTATCCAAATCTCGAACCGTTTTCATCATTGGATTCCTCGCGTCGAGATCTTCAAACCTAGATCCTATGTTGATAGGTTTTGACAAACTTTTTTTTTCACGAAAAAAACCGGATGAAAAAACCGGGCGAAAAAACCGAACCGGGAGCATGGTTTTTTTCTCTTTTCGAAAGAGGCACGCCCATGCCTTTCGCAAAATCACAACCGTACCTCTCGTGGAAGCAAAACCGTGACTCTCGTGTAATGAAAAAAAAACAGAAAACACGTTTTTTCTGTTTCCGAGAGGCACGGCCGTGACTCTCGCCAAAGCACAACCGTTCCTCTCGCGAAAGCAAAACCGTGACTCTCGCGAAAGAAAAAACAACAGAAAACACGTATTTTTTTTCCATTTTCGAGAGGCACGGCCGTGACTTTCGCATAAGCACAACCGCGCCTCTCATGGAAGCAAAACCGTGACTCTCACGAACGAAAAAAACAGAAAACGCGTTTTGTTTTTCCCTTTCCGAGAGGCACGGCCATGACTCTCGCGAAAGCACAACCGTGCCTCTCGCGAAAGCAAAACCGTGACTTTCGCGAAAGAAAAAAAAAACGAGAACGCGTTTTTTTAGTTTCCGAGAGGCACAGCCGTGACTCTCGCTAAAGCATAACCGTGCCTCTCGCGAAAGAAAAACCGTGACTTTCACGAAAGAAAAAAAAGAAAACGCGTTTTTTCACGAATTTTTTTTTCAAATTTTTTTGATCGAAAAGCTAAGAAAGACCAGGGGAAAACCAAAACGTCGAAAAACCCCAGAAAAAAACCGTTTCAAAAGCCGAAAACGCGTGCGAAAAAAATAAAAAAACAAAATCCGAAGGGAGCGTCCAAAGCGCGACACGTGGCGAATAGCTGAGAGCGCGTCAAGTGGCGCTGATCGTTGCGAGGCTCCCGAAGGAGCGCTCGTTAACTAGTTGCTCCCCTGCAAGCCACTCACTCACTATCGGGTTCGTGGTAAAACAGTAGGGCTCGACCAACTTAAGGTAAAGCCGGTTTTTCACAGGTTTTCTGGAATTTTTTGTATTTTCTTTTTCTTGTTTTTAACAGTTTTCTTTGTTTCTTTCTCGGTTTTCGTCGAATCTTTTTCCTTCCTTTCTTTTTCCTATGGTTTTGTTTGTTTGTTTCTCACTTTTCATTAGTTTTTTTTGTTTTTCTCGGCTTTCACTGTTTTTCTATACGCATTTTCGTTACATATCTAATACATTTTCTAATACACGTTTAATTTCCAAATACAAGATTAATATTTTATAATACACCGACAACATTTCTTTCTATGCACATTTAACATTTTTCAAGTGCTTGATTAGAAGTTTTCAGATAGAAGATTAACTTTATTTGAATACATGGTCACCACTTTTTAAAGACATTTAAGATATTTCAAATGCTTTATTAAAAACTTTCAAATATAATTTTATTACTTTTTGAATACATGCTCAGCATTTTTATATAAACATTTAACATTTTTCAAAATCTTCATTAACTTTTTTGAAATACTTTAACATTTTTTCAGATTCTTGGGTTAACCTTTTTTAAATCCATGTTGAATTTTTTTCACACAAATTGCATATTTCTTGTATACATTGGAAATTTTTTCTATATACACATTTTTTTTTCAAATGCTTGGTTAACATTTGATTCATTTTTTTAAATGCCGGTTCCTATGTCGGTGTTCCAGCTGGAGCAAGAGTCGTACAATATGGTCCTCCTTGAGCAACACTAGCCGGCGGAGGCAAAATCTACGGCGAGCGCGTGAGCGAGGAAACCATGGTCATCATGGTCGCGGCGAATCCCAACGTCCTCGCCGAGTAGCACGCGCTCTATGAGGTCGTCCGCGCTCAAGCCGCCGCTCGCACCGCACATGCAGTGCAGCCGGACGCGGACATGGAGGCACCGCTGGCCGCGCAAGCGATCGTGGACTAGAACGCCGTTAGTTGCGTGTTGTATGCGCCGCCAAACACTATTGGCCACATCCGTGGGATGAAGAGAGTGCCGGCGGCCCCTCCATTTCCATCGTGGACGTCATGTCCACCGGCGATGGACATGTTGCGGACTACTCCGAGGTTGAGTAGGGCATGGGAGGTGGCAGGGCATTGTGTCCCAAGTGGGCCGGTTCTTCTCTCATGTTCTACTCTTCCTCGCCAAATGCCACACTTTGCTACTTGTGAGCTGCATTTGGATTTTCCCTGAAGAGGAAGGGTAAACCAATATAGTAGGAGATATTATTTCCCTCAGTGAGAACCAAGGTTATCGAACCAATAGAAGAACCACACAAACACGTGATGAATAGTACCTGCATACACAAGAGCAAATACTTGCCCCCAACGGGGGCAAGAGGGTTGTCAATCCCCTTGAACTCGTTACTTGTAAGGATCAAATTTGGTAGTGGTAGATAGATAAATTGAGAAGTAAAATAAAAGGGTAAAATAGCAGCAATGTAATTTTGGTTTTTGTAATATGATTAAAGTAGACCGGGGCCTGCTACCTCTTGAGCATGCATTGGTTTCCCTTGAAGAGTAAAGGGTGATGCAGCAAAGTAGCGTAAGTATTTCCTTCAGTTTTGAGAACCAAGGTATCAATCCAGTAGGAGGTAACACGCAAGTCACCTAATACCTGCACAAACAAACAAGAACCTCGCAACCAACACGATAAAGGGGTTGTCAATCCCTTCACGGTCACTTACGAAAATGAGATCTGATAGAGATAATAAGATAAATATTTTTTGTATTTTTACGGTATAGATTGGAAAATAAAGATTGCAAAATAAACGGTAATAGAAATAGCTTGTTGACGGGAGTTTAATATAATACAGAATAGACCCGGGGGCCATAGGTTTCACTAGTGGCTTGTCTCAAGATAGCAAATTCTACGGTGGGTGAACAAATTACTGTCGAGCAATTGATAGAAAAGCGAATAATTATGAGAATATCTAGGCATGATCATGTATATAGGCATCACATCCGCGACAAGTAGACTGAAATGATTCTGCATCTACTACTATTACTCCACACATCGACCGCTATCCAGCATGCATCTAGAGTATTAAGTTCATAAAAACAGAATAACGCATTAGGCAAGATGACATGATGTAGAGGGATAAACTCAAGCAATATGATATAACCCCATCTTTTTATCCTCGATGGCAACAATACAATACGTGCCTTGCCGCCCCTGCTGTCACTGGGAAAGGACACCGCAAGATTGAACCCAAAGTTAAGCACTTCTCCCATTGCAAGAAAGATCAATCTAGTAGGCCAAACCAAACTGATAATTCGAAGAGACTTGCAAAGATATTTAAATCATGCATAAAAGATTTCAGAGAAGAATCAAATATTGTTCATAGATAATCTTGATCATAAACCCACAATTCATCGGATCTCGACAAACACACCGCAAAAAGAATTACATCGAATAGATCTCCAAGAGAATCGAGGAGAACTTTGTATTGAGATCCAAAGAGAGAGAAGAAGCCATCTAGCTAATAACTATGGACCCGAAGGTCTGTGGTAAACTACTCACACATCATCGGAGAGGCTATGGTGTTGATGTAGAAGCCCTCCGTGATCGATTCCCCCTCCGGCAGAGCGCCGAAAAATGCCCCAAGATGGGATCTCACGGGTACAGAAGGTTGCAGTGGTGGAAATAGGGTTTTGTGGTGCTCCTGGATGTTTTCGGGGTATATGGGTATATATAGGAGGAAGAAGTATGTCGGTGGAGCTGCGAGGGGCCCATGAGGGTGGGGGCGCGCCTACCCCCTGGGCGCGCCCTCCTGCCTCGTGGCCTTCTCGCTTCTTTCTTGACGTCCACTTCAAATCTCTTTGATCACGTTTGTTCCAAAAATAACTCTCCCGAAGGTTTCATTCTGTTTGGATTCCGTTTGATATTCCTTTTTTTGCGAAACACTGAAATAGGCAAAAAACAACAATTTGCACTGGGCCTTTGGTTAATAGGTTAGTCCAAAAATAATATAAAAAGGTATATTAAAGCCCATTAAACATCCAAAACAGATAATATAATAGCATGGAACAATAAAAAATTATAGATACGTTGGAGACGTATCAAGCATCCCCAAGCTTAATTCCCGCTCGTCCTCGAGTTGGTAAATGATAAAAACAGAATTTTTGAGGTGGAATGCTATTATGGCTTAATTCCTGCTCGTCCTCGAGTTGCTAGCATAATTCTCAATGTAATTTTCTTTATTGTGGCTTTAATTTTTAGATCCAAAAGATTAAAGACAAAAGTTTAATATTGAAATAAAAATAATAATACTTCAAGCATACTAGCAAAGCAATCATGTCTTCTCAAAATAACATGGCCAAAGAAAGTTATCCCTACAAAATCATATAGTCTGGCTATGCTCTATCTTCACCACACAAAGTATTTAAATCATGCACAACCCCGATGACAAGCCAAGAAACTATTTCATACTTTTGATGTTCTCAAACTTTTTCAATCTTTACGCAATACATGAGCGTGAGACATGGACATAGCACTATAGGTGGAATAGAATGGTGCTTGTGGAGAAGACAAAAGGGAGAAGATAGTCTCACATCAACTAGGCGTATCAACGGGCTATGGAGATGCCCATCAGTAGATATCAATGTGAGTGAGTAGGGATTGCCATGCAACGGATGCATTAGCGCTATAAGTATATGAAAGCTCAACAAAAGAACTAAGTGGGTGTGCATCCAACTCGCTTGCTCACGAAGACCTAGGGCATTTTGAGGAAGCCCATCATTGGAATATACATGCCAAGTTCTATAATGTAAAATTCCCACTAGTATATGGAAGTGACAACATAGGAGACTCTCTATCATGAAGATCATGGTGCTACTTTAAGCACAAGTGTGGTAAAAGCATAGTAGCATTATCCCTTCTCTCTTTTTCTCTCTTTTTTGGGGCCTTCTCTTTTTATGGCCTTTTCTCCCTTTTTTTATTTTAGTCCGGAGTCTTATCCCGACTTGTGGGAAATCATATTCCCCATCATCCTTTCCTCAATTGGGACAATGCTCTAATAATGATGATCATCACACTTTTATTTACTTACAACTCAAAAATTACAACTCGATACTAGAACAAAATATGACTCTATATGAATGCCTCCGGTGGTGTACCAGGATGTGCAAAGACTCAAGAGTGACATGTATGAAATAATTATAAAGGTGGCTTTGCCACAAATACGATGTCAATGACATGATCATGCAAAGCAATATGACAATGATGTAACGTGTCATAATAAACGG
The DNA here is from genome assembly GCF_056163025.1 of Triticum urartu. Lineage (NCBI taxonomy): Eukaryota > Viridiplantae > Streptophyta > Magnoliopsida > Poales > Poaceae > Triticum > Triticum urartu. Next base: position 648,997,227 of record NC_141874.1, read on the forward strand.
AGCGGTGGTAAGTTGCATGGCAATATATCTCGGAATGGCTATGGAAATGCCATAATAGGTAGGTATAGTGGCTATTTTGAGGAAGGTATATGGTGGGTGTATGGTACCGGCGAAAGTTGCAATGGTGGAAGGGTGAGAGTGCGTATAATCCATGGACTCAACATTAGTCATAAAGAACTCACATACTTATTGCAAAATCTATTAGTTATCAAAACAAAGTACTACATGCATGCTCCTAGGGGAATAGATTGGTAGGAAAAGACCGTCGCTCGTCCTCGGCCGCCACTCATAAGGAAGACAATCAATAAATAAATCATGCTCCAACTTCATCACATAACGGTTCACCATACGTGCATGCTACGGGAATCACAAACTTAGAACAAGTATCTCTAAAATTCACAACTACTCAACTAGAATAACTCTAATATCACCATCTTCATATCTCAAAACAATCATCAAGTATCAAACTTCTCATAGTATTGAATGCACTTTTTATGATAATTTTTATTATACCCATCTTGGATGCCTATCATGTTAGGACTAATTTTATAGCCAAAGCAAATTACCATGCTGTTCTAAAGGACTCTCAAAAATGATATAAGTGAAACATGAGAGATCAATAATTTCTATAAAATAAAACCAGCACCGTGCTCTTAAAGATATAAGTGAAGTACTAGATCAAAATTATCTAGCTCAAAAGATCTAAGTGAAGCACATAGAGTATTCTAATAAATTCCGATTCATGTGTGTCTCTCCAAAAGGTGTGTATAGCAAGGATGGTTGTGGTAAACTAAAAAGCAAAGACTCAAATCATACAAGACTCTCTAAGCAAAACACATATCATGTGGTGAATAAAAATATAGCATCAAGTAAAGTTACCGACAGACGAAGAAGAAAAAGGGGGTGTCTTCCGGGTCATCCCCAAGCTTAGGCTTTTGGTTGTCCTTTAATTTTACCTTGGGGTGCCTTGGGCATCCCCAAGCTTAGGCTTTTGCCCCTCCTTATTCCAAAATCCATCAAATCTTTACCCAAAACTTGAAAACTTCACAACACAAAACTCAACAGAAAATCTCATGAGCTCCATTAGTATAAGAAAACAAACCACCACTTCAAGGTACTGTAATAAACTCATTCTTTATTTATATTGGTGTTAAACCTACTGTATTCCAACTTCTCTATGGTTGATACCCCTCGATACTAGCCATAGATTCATTAAAATAAGCAAACAACACACGAAAAACAGAATCTGTCAAAAACAGAACAGTCTGTAGTAATCTGTAGGTTTAGAATACTTCTGTAACCCCAAAAATTCTGAAATAAATTGGTGGGCGTGAGGAAGTTTTCTATTAATCATCTGAAAAAAGAATCAACCTAATCGCATTCTTCAGTAAAAAATGGCAGCAAATCTCGTGAGCGCTAAAGTTTCTGTTTTTTACAGTAAGATCGTAAAAATTTCCCCCAAGTCTTCCCAAGGGTCCTACTTGGCACAAACACTAATTAAAAATATAAAACCACATCTAAACAGAAGCTATATGAATTATTTATTACTAAACAGGAACAAAAGACAAAAAACAAAAATAAAATTGGGTTGCCTCCCAACAAGCGCCATCGTTTAACGCCCCTACACTACAAAAAATACACTTCCGTGATGATACGTGTTTGTCACAGTAGGTCGCGTTTTCTGTGATGCATGTACATCCATGAAGATTTTATGACAGAATCAAGATAGTCATACCTATGCTGTTGTAGAAGTGTTCCATGACATTACCAAAATTATCATCATGAAAGTGTCCACTTCCATGACGATAAATCGCGCATCACAGAAGTGCTTTCGTCAAGGGTGACCGACACGTGACATCCACCGTAACGGAACACCGTTAAGATATCGGGTCGGGTTTTGGATCCGATAACCCGTTAACAGCCCCGACCAATGGGGATTTTCCACGTGTAAAATCATCATTGGCTGGAGGAAACATGTGTCGGCTCATCGCCGGGACAGATGTCATCCACTCATTGGACAGAAGGCGCCTATGATACGTCGACACGTGGCACGGCCCAACAGAGGCCTATTCCTATGAAAAGGCCGGCCCATTTGACTTGGTCAAAAGGTGGCGGGCCGGCCCATGGAAAGCCTGTTAATGGCCTGTTCGCATATAGCCCATTTACAGCCCGCTAACCCAAGGCCCGTTACGCCCTATTCGAATTAGGCCTAGTAGCGTCATCTGGGCCATCCAATATGATTCCAGCCCGTTTTCACTTCTGGCCCATGTATGGCCCATGACGTCTTTCGGCCCATATGAGGCCCTATGTAACTCTTGGCCTATTAACGACCTGTGGTGAAACTGACCCGTAATGAACAGTGTATCACTTTACACCCATTAACGGCCCGTGGTGAAACTGGCCCGTAAAGAACAGTGTATCATTTTATACCCATTAACGTCTTGTTATTCCGTTGGGCCGTTTCCAGCCCATGTTATCTTTCCGCCTTCTCAGAGCCCATTTATTCTTGGGCTATTTTCCAGCATTCTTTTACTTACGGCCCGTTACTGTCATTTTCTGCTTGTGGGCCAAATTCAGCCCGTGATTACAGTCGGCTCGTTTGTGGTCCGTTAATACGTTGGGCCGTTTTCATAGCGTCATCAAATACGGCCTATTAATGATGGCCCGTTATGGTCGGCCCATGAACGGACGATTCCAACTCTAGCCCGTTTACGGCCAGAATGCGGCCTGTTTGGCCCATGATTGGCCAATCGATCATACGGCCCGTATAAGGCCCATTGATGATATGGCCCGTAGAAGGCCCATTGTTTATACGGCTCGTAGAAGGCCCACTGTTTATACGGCCCGTAGAAGACCCACTGTTTCTACGGCTCGTAGGAGGCCCCGTGTCACTACAGTAAATATTAGCCCATGGTTATTGTGGCCTAGTTTTAAAAAATAGGTTATTGTAGCCACTAGCAAACCGCAGAAAAAGAACTGCACTGACTACAAGCAAACAAATAAACAAGACAACAAGGAAATAAATAAGCAAGCAACTTACACTAGGCTATCACGGCTATAACACATATTACATCCACTGGGCATCAAAGTTCGCCACCAGTGCAAATATAGGGAACACAACAGCATATAAACGCCGCAGCAAAACAAGTCCAGAACTGAAACCACTTCAGAAGAGCTCAAGAAACAATATCTTGGGTACCCATAATGCTGGCAAGATGCTTAGCAAGCTTATTAACTTTCTCTTATTTGGCGCTTAAGTCCTCCAGAGCTTGCTGTTGCACCAAAAAGTATGCATCTGAATTCTGCAGGGACTTCCTCAGTCCTTCGGCTTCCTGTCGCATAACATCTGATCGATGTCTTTCAACTTGAAGTTGAGACTCAAGAAGCCAACTGATTCAGGCAACGAGTTCGAAGAGCTGGTGCCAGCAGTGGTAGCCAGTAACTCGAACACTACATCAAGACAGGACTTTGGGGTTGTCTCAGTGTCTTCAATATAGTTTTTATCAGCTTTCTTGGAGACCAACAGGGATATCTCACTATCTTGAACCTTATCTGCATTACTTCCTTTACCATTGCATAACAGGGTACTCTTGTCCAATATTTTATCCGCGTTCTAAAAGAGAAACAAATAAACACATCTCAGGTTTACAATGTAGTATATGAAACTCATTTTGGTAAACCAGTTCAGTAGTAAGGTGGACAGGATAACAACATGAAACAAACATATATCTATGTAGTATGGTCACTGTATGGTCTATATCATTCTAGTTTATGTTGCCAAATCAAGATAGATACAGTTCGAATCATATCTATTTAAGACAAAGCAACATAGACAGAATATAAGTGTGGGAAACTACACAACAATAATAACACTTGTAATGTGCATGGCATGAGAACATAACTGTTTATTCAATCGAAACTGAAATCAACATAGAGCAAGTTACAACAGCAAACAACCAAACACGTTGAAGAAACAGGTTTAAAACATACCTGTTGCGCCATTGGAGTTTCAATTGCATCCTTCAAATTTGAAATTAGTTGGTATCAGTAAATACAGTGATGCAAGAGCAAAGTAGTATGAACCATAGCTACGGAACCTGACCTAAGAACAATTCTTCTTCTGCTTTAAGCGTTGACTTCGGGTTCGGAGTGGTGGTCCTCGTGATTTGGGCACTGTAGTTGCCTTACTAACTACTTGTGTTTGGGTGCTCTGTGGTGGAGACGGTGCTGTGTCAACGGGAACTGGGTGTCTATCTGCTGGGGTTGGGGTTAGAAGGGGTGTAGCGGGTTCTCTGTCCAACTGGGTAGGGGTACAATCTACATGAGTGTGGGTTGTGTGTGGTGGGGCTGGTTCTTGGGCAAGTACAACCGTGGTTCTATCTGCATCGACAGGTAGCACGATCTTTTCTGAAGACCGTGTTTTTACTCCCATAGATACTGCCATCACTCCCTCCAATTGAAATGGATGATAAACAAGAAAAGTAATTGAATGTACAGACATTGTAAGATAGACAGGTGCAATGGATAGTAGGGAAGAAAACAGGGCATGAAATAATTCACATTTATGTTGTCTAAGCAAATAGAATAGCAGGACATAATTTCACATATATGATGGCTAATTAAACAGGATAGCATGACACAATTTCACATGTATGATGGCTAACTAAACAGGATAGAATGACATACTCCAAAATATGATGACTATGTAAACAGGATGACATGATATAACTATACGATGTGTCTATTAAAGTGGTTGGCATGCCATAAATCGCAAACATGCCATCGATGGAAACATGATGGCATGATATAATTCACGGATAGAATGACATGCCATAATTCAGATACATGCTGTCTATGTAAACATCATGGCATGACATAATTCAAATATATGATTTATATACTAAGGAAGTGAGTAGAGGGCAATCGCATATATGATGTGTCAACTAAGGAGATGGCATTCAATATTGTGTATATGATGTAAAAACTAAGCATTGCAATACAACATATGCATTATATGAGTAATATAACCCTGCCAAGTTTGAGCATACACCTCAGACTGGTCATCTGCCTCTGAATCCTCCTCTGAAGAGCTATCTGTAACCAACAAGATATCTGCTTCAGCAGGTAGCATTGTCTGCTCTGAAGACCTTGTTTTCACTCCAGATTTCTCCATCACCAATTCAAATGGCTGATGCACAGGAAGAGCAGTTGAATATACAAACATTGTCTACAAAAGCAATGAGAAATACAAAAAAAGGACGACATGATATAATTCACATATATGACGCTTGCCTAGACATCATGGCATTGCATAATTCACATACATAATGCCTTGCAACAAGATAACATTGCATAATTCACATATATAATGTCTTGGAACAAGATGGCATTGCATAATTCACATATATGGTAATTAGACACTAAACAGGTGGCATTCACACAAAGCATGTCTAAACTAAGCAAATGACATAGCAATGCAAGATACGATACGCACGATATGAGCAACATAACCCTGCCAAGTTAGGGCATGCACCTCGGGGGGAAATATGACTGGTCATCTGTCTTTGAATCCTCCTCTGAGGAGCTATCGGTAACCAACAAGACATGCGCTTCGTCAGATAGCATTGTCTGCTCTGAAGACCTTGTTTCCACTCCAAATTTTTCCATGACCGTGCCGAATGGCTGATGCACAGGAAGAGTAATTGAATGTACTAAAATTGTTGACAAATTTAACATGTAATAAAAAAATGATGGCATGATATAATTTACATATAAGATGACTGGCTAACCAGGGCGGCATTGCAAAATTCACATATATGATGCTTGGCTAGACAAGATGGCATTGCATGATTCACATATACGATAAAGAAACTAAACAGATGGCATTGACACAAAGCATGTCTAAACTAAGCAGATGACATCTTTAATGTATACAGTAAGCAATGCAAGGCACCATATGCATGATATTACCAACATCAGCATGCCAAGTTAGAGCGAAGACCTCATGGGGGTAAATAGGAGTGGTCTTCTCCTTCTGAATCCCCCTCAGAACAATTATCTTCCTCTGGATTACGATCCGAAATGGGTGGGGGGGGGGCTACCATTGCGCCCACCATGGAACGACGTCTGCATGAAATTTTATTGCCACGCAAGGCTCATCTCTTTTGCTCTACATGATCAGTTCCATTGTGTACAATAACTGGCATACATAGGAATAAAACATAGTGAGATTATGTAAGGAGTGCAAGCACAAATCCAGAGTGATGGTAGCAAACTGTGGATAGATCCAAAACCAATGATAGCAGGCAGATAATAGCTTTACTTAAAAAATACAGATAATGGCTCCTTTAATGTTTGTTTGCACCCAACATGAAACTCATAGTAGACATCGGAGATTAACTAGATAGTAGACATATAGTACTGATTGCTGCCCCAATATGTACCCCACAACCATTTAAAAACTCAAGTTTCAACATTAGTTTGGACCCGACTCGGAGTCTAATAGGTTAACATGACGATAATGTAGCATGTCATCATATTAAGCGATGCATAACGTAAGCAGACACGGAAGAGTGCGACCTCTCTTGCGGACCTGTGTAGTCCTCAAGGTCATCTGCTCAGTTGATGATGGTAATGCAGTTGCCGTGGCTGGCGGCGGCGGGGAAGAAGATCTGAGGCGGCGAAAGATAGTCTGGAGAGCGGATCCCTGCTGTGGTGAACCCTTCCGTCGTTGGAGCAGCTGAGCTGGGGTGGAACACATCACCGCAGGAGCAGGACAAACCACACAAGGTTTTCTTTGACACATATCTGTAACAGAAGTAATTGAGTAAGGGCTCGTTTGAATTTGAGGATTCTAACAATGCAGGGATAGGAAATAGACAGGAATAGGATAGGAATGCACGTGCAAAATAGAGAATTTAAAAACACAGGATTTCTGCCAATCTGGGTGTTTGATTCACAACAATTGGAAGATTACAGGATGCAAAAAAGCATGGTGATATTAAGTCAAACCACAAGAAAAATGTACGGTTATAATGCTATTATGCTACTATCTCTTAGTCTTGTGCTTGATGAATAGGAATATGAAAAGGAGGAGAAGTGGAAATTAGAATTCCTACAGTTTTTCTTTCAAGGAGACACTAAAGGAACAAATCCTACAGTTTTCCTTTGCTCCATTCCTTTGCACCAAATTCATGAAAAGTAGTACCATAGGAAACTTTCCAATTCCGATGTTTTTCATTCACTTTTCCTTTCAAGCACTGGCGATCCTAGTAGGCAGGCTTGAGTAAGGAAAATCCTACACTAAAAAATGTTTTTGTGCTACTTCTATTACTTTGGACCCAGGCCACTGGCATACTAGCTCAACTCCCAGGCCCATCGACAAATGCACAGCTCAAACGCGCAGAGATAAATAATGATGGCGTTCAAGAGAGTCCATCACGGATAGCTAAGTTGCCTGGTACCTCACTGCTTGTGATATAGTAGGATAAAATAACCGTATTTCCCGTTACTACGAGTGCTCAGTGGACAATATATATATATATATATAACATGTAGAGTAAAAAAGAGATGCAACAAGTGTACAACCTCTTTGGCAAAGCCATGTCGATCTCAGCGTGATTGGGTTGGCCGGTGAGGATGCTCCGGCTGACTTGGCTATCGGAGGAGGGGAAGAAGATCTTAGGCGTCTGGAGATGGAGCCCGAGGTACTGCTCTGCTGTGATGGAGGGTTTCGTCGTTGGAGCGGCTCTGGTGAGTTGTACGACGCCAAGGATGAAGCAGGACAAGAGAGACAACGAACAACGTTAACCTGAGTGGAATTCTAATAGCATCTCCAATACATGACGTAAAATACATAACCACAAAGTGCTAGATGTAAAATACATCATCTGCTCATCTCTGAACTTAACTGTCGAAACTGCATTTAACTGTCGAAACTGAACTTAACCGTCGAAACTGAACTTAACTGTCGAAACTGAATTTTGCTGTCGAAACTGAATGCACCAGCAAGGTCAGGCTACACGTCGGTCGACTGACTTTTTCATCTCTGGTCTATCGATTTTGCAGCCGTTGGATACAAAATCAAGGGCTTGCGGTTCATCTTCAACCTCCACCCCCCTGAGCCGCCAGCCACCACCGGTCAAACAGCAGCCCCCCGCCGCCCGCGGCCGGCAGTGCGCCGCCCCGCCCACCCTGAAAACACTCCCCACCGCCGGTCTGCCGCCACCCTGGCCATCCCTCTAGCCCCCCATGCCGAGCTTTTTCTCCGGCGATCCCCACGCCATCGTCCCGCCAACGCCCCGCCACCGCAGGCGACCACCGCCCCCATCCTGAACCCTAAGATAGATAGTGGGGTTCCTCTTCGGCAAGCCCCCCTCCCCGCCGTGGCTGGTTCTTCCTTCACCCCAGTGAGCCCCCCACCCCTGAAAATCGACTGACCCAAAAGTCGATTCAGTCGACTGAAGTGTAGCTAAATCGGAGTAGTATCGCAAGCAAGAGCAAGAGCGAGAGCAGCGGCGCGAGCAAGAGCAATAGCAAGAGTAGACCAGGCAGGGGACCGAGAGCAAGAGCAGAGCAGCAACGTGAGCGAGAGCTAAAGCAGCAGCAGCTCCTACTGATGTGGACGTCGCCGCCGAGGGAGTGACGCTGTGGAGGAAGTGGCCGGCGACGCCACTGTGGATGGAGCCGCACCGTGTCGGCTCGGGACCGAGCGCCGGCAGCACCGTGAGATCGAATCAAGAAGAAAATGCGGCAATTAGTGTACAACCTCTTTGGTGGCGCCGATTAGGCCGCAGCTTCATCCGAGGAAACGGTGATGATGATGCTCTTCCGGTGGTGCAGGTGAAGACGGCGGTGTGGGAATGGAGGTGGCGCGAAAGACGAGGGGAATGTTGAGGCAGCTCCTTGGAGGTGGAGGACGGGGTAGCTGAACCGGCGGGACGATGAGATCGACGACGGTTCCTCATCCGGTACAGTGGACGAGGGACGTCGAGGTGTTTCTGTGGACGATGTCGTCGGGGAAGAGGCTCCGGCTGGGTGGCGTACGGAGCAGGGTGTGGGGTTTCCTCGCGGGTTTTCATGGCCTCGGTGTACAAATGGGTGGGCGGATGGGATGACAGTGGGGAACCATGGCTTAGAGATGCGCTTGTCCGAAATGTGGGGTAAGTTACGAAAGTACACCCACCGATTTGAGGTGGTTCTTTCGGTTCAGGGGTACCATGGGCATTTCGCGTGTTGGGATTTCATAGGAGGTGGGAGTTTTCGCGCGCGTTGTAATTTCGGAATAGCAAGGCGCGGGTTGAGATGGAGGGAGTTGTCGGAGCACAACGAGACAAAGATATATCTTAAATATTTCGGGCTAACAAGGCACGGGTTGAAGAGGCGGGAGTTTCGCAGCATGATAGACAGAGACGCTAGCTTGAATTTTCGGCATAACAAGGCGCGACTTGAAATTTCGGAAGAACAAGCTTAACGTGTACAAAAAAAAGACAATTTGCACCTCAACACGCACAACACACACACACAAATACCATTTAGACTAGAGTAAGGTACACGTGCATTGCACGCATGAGATTTGGCAACCAAATTATGAATAAATACCACATTATAGCATGCAAGCTTTGAGTCATATATGCATGATGTAGATGCTCGTTTAATTCTTATAGTTCATTTCATTCAAAATCATCTAGTTTTATAAGAAAGCTAATCTATTTTAAGATTCATGGAATTGTGCGTCGTAAGACATAAAGTAAAAACAAATAATGGCAAATCATGTAGAAAAACATTTGGGAAATTCTAATATGGAAGATTCTAGAACAAATAAGAAGTGCTTGTGTTTTGATGTTTGTGCATTATGCTTAAGTTCAACCATGGAGTATTCTAGATTATACATGTGGCGAAATCTGGTGGAATCTAGATGATATCCAACGGCCAGTAGTGTTCAAATTTGCCATCTTTGGACCATCGGATTCACCTCATTCAATGACCATCTTTCAAAGTTAAAGTTACCCGCACACAATATAAAAAATATAAAATATAATATATATATAGGGGTATAGATATAGATATGTGATGCGAAAGCCGCCCATCATCTTCAATTAGAATAGTGTGTCCATGCACGGATGCGATGTGGCCAAATGATGTCTGCCATCGGTATCTCAAATTCAAATCAGTCTGACCTTGTTCAATGTGTATACATTACAGCATGCTCGTTTCCAAACCACACCGCGCAGATCTCCTTTATATTCATGCATGCATGGGTTTCAAACATCAGGATCTCTTATTCAAATATTTGAATTCAACTTTACACTGATTATGACCTCACCTATTCTTTTACACCCACACAGTAGTCTTCTCTTTATAATTGTACCACCAACTTTCTCTCGTTCATGCATGCACACACACTAACAGTCGGCATTATCCATCGCACGCATGCAATCTTTTTCTTCAGGTCGGTCTCCCATGAAGGCACACACCCACACACATCCCCCTCTTTGTCATATCGGGCATTCTTTATCTCTCACGCATGCATGCGCAACGATCGATGTTCCTCTATGTATGTGTGTATATAGCTAGGTCTTTCATAGTTTTCCACACAAACCGATCAATCGATATATCCAGTGAGGTCTCACCCTCTTTCCCACGTCCACATCGATCAATCTATACCTCTGTATATAGGATTAACATATATAGCTAATACACCCACATTAATTATATATCCAACGTCCCCCTCTCATCATCCATGCCTTCCACTTCATCTCTCAGACGCGTGCACAATGGCGAAGACAGGGGCAGTAAGGGCCCCGCCCCCTCCCCCCTAACATCACTATATATCGAGACTAATATGAATGTGATCATTAGACAATTGCTGCTAAAAATGGTTTAAGTTCATGAATTGACCCTCCTCATAAAGGATTAGCAATGCTTGCCCCCCTAGCTCATTTATTTTTCATGGCTCCGCCACTGCGCGCAACAACGCACGTGTTCGCCCCCTCTCTCTAAATATCGATCTCGCACTTCTGCATTCCTTCATAGTCTCCCTCCACTCGGCCCCTCGTACCATCTTCTAGCCCCCCACCGGATTTTGCCACATGTACAATCTAGCAGACTCCATGGTTGAACTTAAGCATAATGCACAAACCTCAAAACAACAGTGGTTCTCTTTTGTTCTAGAATCTTCCGTATCATAACTACCCAAACTTTTTTCTATTTGAATTGCCATTATTTGTTTTTACTTTATGCTTTACAACGCACAATTCCATGAATCATAAAATAGATTAAGGGCTTCTTTGATTCAAAGGATTCTCAAAGGAATTTTGGAGGATTCTAATCATTAGGAATTTTTCCTATCTTGGTTGTTTGATTCGTAGGATTGCAAACCATAGGATTTTTTCGATATGATTCATTTGCACTATATTTCATAGGAAACATCCCATCCACTCAAACCTCTTTGAAAGAATTCTGCGTTTTTTCTATGCACAATCAAACACTCGTACAATCCTGTAGGATTCAAGACGACATTCCACTATAATCCCATGTTTTTCCTATTCCTGTGTTCTTAGCTTTTTTTTATAAAAAACTAATTGATTTTGAATGAGATGAACTACAAGAATTAAACGAAGGGCTACATCAGGCATATATGACTCAGAGCTTACATGCTATAGTGTGGTATTTATTCATAATTTGGTTGCAAAATCTGATGCGTGCAATGCACGTGTACCTTACTAGTACTTCAAGTATGTGCAAAACACGTAAATTTGAATACCAATGGCACGCTACATAGTGTCTCTCTTACAGTTCATGAAGCCACATGGCACATGTGGAGGCGTTGTCGCGACCTCCTTGCGTGGATTGATCACAGTGACGTGCTGCTGGTTCTAGAAGAATGTAGTCGTCCTCCCTGAGCCATACTGGCGGTACATGCACGAAGCGAAGATGTGCACGCACGCCACGCACACACTCATTCCCTCGCACGCACACGCGGGTACACGGGCGGACGCAATTTTGTACCAAGATCCACCCCATGTGATAATTTGACGCGTGTAAAGTCATTCACTTCATTGATGGTCAAGTAATACAGCGCATGCAAATTGAGTGGACGTGAGGGCGGAAGAAAGACATTATTACTCCACTAAGCGCATGCGATTAGTTAAATCATGGGTTGCTAGTAGTACTTGGTCTCCTTCGTATTTTGTGCCAATTTTTGACAGTAACATAATATTTACGCATTTGAGCAGTGTAGTACTTGAAATTTATGTTCCGCTAAACTCATCGGGAGCCATTTCGGGCCTCGAAACCAAAACCATCAATTAATCTTTACCTTGTTCCCATCACATTCGAAAGCCTGCTCACACCTACTAGTACGTACCAAACCTGAACGCGTTCCCACTATGCAGGTATTAGTATTAGTACTAGTGCTAGTACTTAGGTTATAAAAAGGGGAACTACCTAACCAAAAATTACTCTACCTTTCCTCCTCATAAGTGCTTCTTCTTCGTCCGTCGTTGCCATGGCCGGTGAGCAGAGCTCTAGGTCGAGAACTACTCGTAACAAGGGAGCGGCAATGAAGGCTGCGGAAAAAAAGAGAGGGCTCACTGCCACGCAGAGAACTCAAAATATCTCTCACGGGTAGGCGATGGCTCCCAGGAGCGCCCTAGCCGCAGAGGCGAACATGCCGAGCCGGCGGAGCTCGAGTCGTTATCCCTCGATGGCATGCCCGATCAACTCAATAAGCACCTCAATAAGTAGAAGGAGTTCATCCAAGGCTTGATGGAGTTGCTGAAGGAGAGCCTCGACGACATGCCCGCTAAGCTCAATCAGCAGGGGAGTTGACCGCTGGCTTGGTGATGCTGCTGAAGAATAGCATTGCCTCGGAGAAGAAGGCGACCGGCGAAATCCTATGACTTCAGGAGGACAAGGCGAAGCTTTGCCATGAGATCGACCTGTTGAAGGAGAAGAACGCCGGCTGGAAGAAGCTGCATGAGAATAGTAGTTCCTCGATGAAGATGCTGCAGACCCTCGTCATGGAACATAAGGAGGAGTTGGCGAAGCTCCGCATCAAGCACCCGGCTGCTGTCAAGGTATGCAATGCGGCCGTGGAACAGATGATGAAGGCTCGCGTCGAGAAATCCCGCGTCATGGACAGAATGAAGAAGATGGCAGAGGAGACGCGCAAGGAGATGGAGGTCATGGAGGCGATGAAGAAGCAGTTACGAATCCACGGCGAATTAGATCATTTGGGGTGATAATCTTCCTTCTTCTTTTGCTCCTGTGTTTCATCTTTTGCTTCGGGTGTTTCGCCGCACGTGTCACGTTCTTTGCGAGGCATGAATAGAACAATGGTTTTTTTGAGGGAATGAATAGAACAATGCTAACAATGAGATGACTAGCAAATTAGATCATTTTTTATCACCATATGGCACTGGGCTGCCGTGTTTCGTGCTCCTCCGTCGCAGTACTACTCTAGTGGAAAACTTGAGTATACCGCACGGTTCTTTGCTCCTCCTCGATCAGGTCGTCGGCGCATTTATACGAGCAGTCAAATCACAAGGCCCCGCCTTCGAGCAGTAATGAGCCATCAAATCACAAAGGTCCTCGCCTCTCGTGAAACCGACCAAGCTAGACTGCCCCGCCCTCTAGCCTTTTAAAAAATCTATACTTTTGTACATCAGTAGTATCGATGGATTGCGCCATGGAGCAAAACTTGAAAAAGATGGTACATATAGAGAGCACTCGTCGCCAAATTATGCATATAGTACTATTAAAAAGGCTAGTCACAATAATGGTGTCCAGCACAACCCACCCCTCAAATAAAACTAAGAGGGTGCTTGGATACGTTTTAGTCCCATGACTAAAAGTAGTGGGACTAAAACATGCTAGCCTCACCCATGCTTGGATCCAATTACTAAAAAAGGCTAAAATCAAGTTAATGAGCATTTATTATCCTCCAAACCCTCCAATCCAGAACTCGCCTGTGTTAAAGGAGAGGAGTTAAATGAGTAGAGAGAGGACTAATCCACTTTTTAGTAGGGGTACCCCTGACTAAAAATTTTTAGTCTCAAGACTAGTTTTAGCCCCTCTTTAGTCAGGGGCGCTTGGAACTTTAGCCTCTTAAAGAGACTATTTTTAGTCAGACTAAAATAAGTTCCTTGGATCCAAGCACCCTCTAAGCATCCTGGAATTCTTTGACAAAACTAAGCACCCTGAAATTCTTTGACAACTAAACTCCTGGCTATATGATGTTGGCCATATATATTGTACGTATATAATGTGAAGAAACGAGTGGTAGTAATATACCAACTAAAATATGAAATGTAAGAAATACTAGTATGTACGTACTGAAGAGTTCAAGTAACGAGAATAAAACATAACATAGTTTTGCTGGGGGCTCAGCACAACACACCCCTCAAATTAAATTAAGAACACCTGAAATTAAACTTTTCAACTATTCCGCTAGACATTGCATTAGAACCACCATGAGCAACGACACTGTCACCTTACTCGGAGTCCTCGTCCACGTCCTCGACTTCGTCCTTGTCCCTCTTCCTCTTGTCCGATACTTCTTTGCTTGAACCGCACACTTGGCTGTTGCTCTTCATCCAACCCTTGTAGATATTGAAGCAAAGGTAGCCATCCATTGCAGCATAGTGGATGTGGTCTATATCTAGTACATTCCACTGCCATGCATGACGATGAAATGTGTATGGAGGTTTCTCCAGTTTACCCTACGAAGGATGAACCATGGCTCCTGCCAGGGTCAGCATTGAAGGCTGACGAGAGGACACCAGCCGATTCTTCTGTTGGTCGAAGGGGTTGTCTACAACAAGACCTATCCGATGCAGGACATCCCTGTCGTTCTCAAAGTCTACAGTAATGAATTTCACTGTTTTGTCCTTGAGGAAGTTCTTAAAATCCTGGCACTCAACGTCGGCATGGCATATGTGGTAGACCAAGCAAACGTTATGTACGCAAACCTGGATCACGACGGGCTTCTTCCTCTCTTCGTCCTTTAGATCCTTCTCTGGTCCCAGGAATGTGGTGTACTCAACATCTAGCCCAGCGACCTACTCATCATCTGAGTTTTCGAACATGTGTCTGAAGCGAGAAAGGCATCCTTTCACCGTCGCGGAAGAACAGGTGTAGATGACGTCGAACTCATCGCCGGTGATGGTTCTAACCTTGTACTCACCTCTGACCGTGGAGATTTTGGACGTCATGGATTTGGGAGGAGGGTTAGGATTACTGGAACTGCCGTAATGTGAATGGACGGGACGACTAGGAGCGAACCGCCGTAGTATTGAAGGATGTGTGGGGACAAGTAAGAGCGAACTGCCAGCGTGCGAACGGCAGGGTAGTGGCTTTCCATTCTCCCATGATACGGGCTTCCGAGAGCCCTTGGATCTGAGATCGAACAGTTGCATGGCGTGATTCTAGACCTATGGGTGAATATCCTATCATGGAGGGTTATTCTGCAAATTTTCAGCAACTTAGCATGCGACCGTTTGATCTCAGATCCAAGGGCTGCCAGCAGCCCGTATCATGGTCGCGCCTACCACGACCGTCGCGTCGCTCGCGCGGTCGCGCCCTTGGAGATTTAACACGGTGCGTTAGGCTATCTGATGTTGGCATGTCATACATAGTCATCACTTAGTCACTCATACTACAACAAGGTTGGCTATAAGGTTAGCTATAAGATTGGCTATAAGTGTATTTTTTTTACTCCTCTCTATCTCTTTCTTCGTAATGGAGGTGGTCAGGAATCGGGAGACTCACACCGGTCATAGCGCCGCAGTTAAAATGATAATGGCAAGTCAAATCACGGGGCCCCACCTGTCCAGTAGTAACTCGCTATCAAATCACACAACCCTACGTTTGCAGCAGCCTACTCCCTTGTCTTCTCGCGTCTCTGTCGAACCGACTAGGCGGAACTGCCCCGCCGCCTACCGCGCAGGAAAAGCCCCGCCCTCGACTTTTAAATAGTATACAGTATACTAATTTTGTATCCATGGATTGCGCCCGCGCCATGGAGCAAAGCGTCTAGAAAACGGCGGTACACATGTACGGAGTATACAACACGCCCTCGCGTTTGCGTCGCACCCCAGACGGTCGGTCGGTCTGGCACGCTGCTCTTCGAATGGAACGCGCGTCATATTGCGTTGCACACACATGTGGGACAACAATTGAGAACCGACCATAGGCACACTCCCCGGCCCCGCAAGTCAGGTGACTTAATAGAAGAGGGAGACGAGCGATAGTACTAGAGAAGTGTTGTACTACGTTGGTGCCCGGCGATCCCTGCAAGACACGGAAGATCAGTTCGTCCATGCATGTGACCAGACTCCAGCAGACACGCCTGGATTGGCTATCGTCTACATATCATGCAGGCTGTGTTGTACATGGCTGTAGTTGTGGTGAGAAATCTAAAAAAGGTTTCTTGTCATCTCGCAAAATTAGGTGTCATGTGCTTCGGATCACTGCGAGGGTTAAATAGCGACAACTGAGTTGGGCTAGTCATTCGGGGCACATGCACGAACAGTGACTACTCGGCTGCCACCTAGGTCAAGCCGGCTATGTTAATTAGGACATCTATCGACGGACCCCTTTTCTACGAGTTTATCTTTAATTTGAGCTTTGTTCCTCGTCTAGTTTGTCCGTCGGGATTCATGTTGTCTCCTTTGGGCAGTGAGGTTATGATTTCTTGTCATGTGGCATTTTTTTGTGTTATATGTTATAATCCGGTGCTTCAGATCAAAATGACGACAACTGCGCCTCCGGGCCACGTGCATGAGGAGATGGTTTTGCAATGTAGAAGATCAGAAGAGGGAGAGGCGAGACGGTGGTTTTGGAATGGAGATGATGGAGAGGAGAGGAGGTCGTTTTGCAATGGAGAAGATCAGAAGAGGGAGAGGCGAGACGGTGGTTTTGGAATGGAGATGATGGAGAGGAGAGGAGGTGGTTTTGCAATGGAGAGGAGGGAGAGGAGCATGCGGCAGTGATTTAGGATTGGACGAGAGGGCGGGTGCGCTGTGACTGGATCAAAATCAAAATTAATTTACCCTTCAATTAAGAAAGCGACCCCACATTAACTAGTCTCCCTTTTATTTTGGGTCATAATTGACCATGATTTTCGCACATAAAATATATGTTATACGTTGCAAAAATAATATAATTTGAAAGTACATTCAGATACGAACCAAACGATACAATTTTTGGTGACATGCATTCACATTTTGCTTGTCAAATACAGTACGTGGTCAAACTTTGACCCAAAATATGCAAAACAACAAAAAATACTTCCAAGACCAGCGCCGCTCTTCCGCTCTTCTCCTCTTAAACCACCGCCGCTCCTTTCCTGTTCTAATCTAAATGAAGCGTCGCTCCTCTCCTCTTCCATTTCAAAACCACCGCCCCTCCTCTCCTGTTCCAGTCCAAAACCAGCGTCGCTCCTCTCCCGTTCTAATCCAAAACCAGCGCTGCTCCTCTCCTCTTCCATTCAAAAACCACCGCCGGCGAGTGAAGGTGCTGTGGAGAAGTAGATCGATGGAGGAGTACAACCGATACGTGAGGATCACAGACGGCGACCCTGTGAAGCTAGCTAGGATGTTAGAGATACAGTCTTGGTTTGACAACAAGGACTAACTAGCGGCGACGGTGACATCCATGGCCAAATATCTGCAACAGAGCGAAAAGGCGGCGATACTCCCGGAGGGAGTGACGCCGGAGTACATAGATCTGCTCCTCTGGGCCATGGAGCAAACAGATTCACCGAATCCGATCGTGAGGGAGCGGTGGTGGGAGTATCGATTCCAGATGGAGCATCCACCAGAGATTGAAGGATCGAGCATCTACAGGGTGCCGTTTGTGAGGGTGTCCTGCCAGAGCGAGCCGGTGGAGTCTTCTTCGACCGAACCCAACTTCAAGAGGAGAAAAGCAGTTGGCCCGACGACGCTTCCCCGCCATCGTCTCCCTCACCGTTCACATCGTCTCACGGGGCAGCTGTCTGCCACCGAGGAATAGGAGGGGGCTGCCCCCCAGCCCAATAGTCGGGCAGGTTGTGAATTGTCAGGAGGAGCTTAGGGTTGTCAGTATTTGCAGGTTGTGAATTGTGTTTTGTGTTGTGTATTTTGAGAGTACTTTCAGATATAAATGTCTTTTGAATTTCAGATTTGCAGTATTGAGCATATGAAGTATTTTATGATTTCTAGAGATCTATTTTTAGCACTAGTTTCATAGGAGTATAAAAGTGCAGACAATGTGATTCTCATAGAAGAAACTGCAAGTTTTAGTTTTAGATAAGAAACTGCAAGTTCAATTTCAGATAAGAAATTGCATCTTTCAGAGGCAGAGCATTTATATTAACACGGCCTTTTCAAACAGGGTCAACATCATGTTGGAAGTTTTATTCATGGCCGAAAATGGAACTACCAGCCAGTTAACATCATGCTGATCAACATTCATGCATAACACATATTCATATGATGCATAGTCAAAATTCCCACACAATGTCAAGTGTGCGAAATGCAGAGAAAACGAGGGACGAAGTTTTGGCAAGTGTTGGACGTGGTTTTGGGCTGACCCGTCTAGGCTTTCATTTTTAACATGCGCAACTCACGACCTCGGATGAGAGGTCCATAGGCCTGACGGGAGGTCCATAGGCCTGTTTGTATTTTCTTAGGGCCGTCATGTATCGACCGGCCTATGGACCTCCCATCCGAGGTTTTATTTTTGGCAGCCCAATTTATGTATTTTTTTGAATAAAACACAGAGGTCTGTTCTATTTTTCTATATAAGAATAGGAACGCTAGGTCCAACTTATGTTTCCCTTCTAACTATATTATATATATTTAAATTATTTTATATTTTATTATATATTATTTTTATTGTCATCATATATTTAACAGATACTTACATATGTAAGAAAACAATATCCCACATCTTATTAACTTATAAAAATAATTTCTTAACAAATAAAATCCTGGATTGTTTTGGCACGAAAATCCTAGTGATTGTGTACAAAAGCTCGGTAAGATTTAAGGACGAATGTAATAATATCACTTATTATTTAAATATATTTATAACAAAATGCTCAGCCCCTTTTTATTTTTTGATAACATTGCTGGCCCAACCCAACATTGTAATTAGCCCAGCGAAATCGTTTATTTCGAGAAAGTGCAAATGGCCTGTAATTTTTTAGGAAATAAAATAAATGGGCCGCATGGACGCTACATCATTTGTTCACCCAGCCCAGCTAATGGCTGTAATTCAAAAAAAGAAAGATCAAATTGACTTTACATTCTACCGCGCAAAAAAAAGACTGTAAATTCTGAAAAAATGGGTTGAATACGTGCCACATTTTTGGAGGCTGAAATGTGGGCCAATAGGTCGAAGCCAACGCAAGTCGTTGTCAATTTAGTCAACAAATGATTCTGACATGTTAGCCGTTGGATTTACATCCAACGACCGGCATCCATCTTCAATCTCTCATCTTCTTCCTCCAGCGCTGTCGGGACCACCTCCCGCCTCCTCCTGCTAGCAGCTCTGCTTAGCACGCTTCGCTATGAAGCGCTACTCCACCGTTGGCCAGGCCATCCCTCCACCCCTCCAAACCTCTTGTTCTTCTCCACCGACTGCCGAACCACACCGCACTAGAACCAGTTAACCCTCGTACACCTCTCCGTCTGTGACTCTACTCCCGCGTCTTCCCATCTCCGGCTCGTTGCTGTCCGGGGCCTCGCCGTCGTCCACCACCTTGGATGCGCTCGGCGCGGCGTGGTCAACGTGGTCAACGAACGACACCATCGAAAGTAGACTGTGCGTGGAGAGGCTGACAACTGGGTTGTAACACCCTCGATGCGACTATAGCTCCCACGTGTCGAGGCACGACTTAGAGACATAATCGCATTGAAGGCATGTGTCGCAAGTTAGGCAATCTTCACAACATCCCATGTAATATGATAATAAAAGGGGAATAACATAGTTGGCTTACACTCGCCACGTCAATCAAGTGCATAAATAACATTACATCATCCAAAACACTCATGGCCCGACTACGGCGCCAAAATAAAGAGAACCCAACATGCGACAACAGTCCCAATCACCCCAACCGGGCACCACTACTGATCATCGGGAAAGGAAACGTAGTAACGTTGAGAGTCCTCGACGAACTCCCACTTGAGCTCATACGCGTCTCCTGGAGCGGAATCATCAGGCCCTGCATCTGGTGTAATAGTAATCTATGAGCCATAGGGACTCAGCAATCTCGCACCCTCGCGATCAAGACTATTCAAGCTTATAGGTGTGGCAAGGTAAAATATGAGTGGAGCTGCAGCAAGCGACTGGCAAGTATGGTGGCTAACTTATTCGCAAAGAAGAGCGAGAAGAGGAGGCAAAGCACGAGCGAGAAACTAGAGAACAACCTGCGCAAACATTACTCCAACACCGTGTCCACTTCCCGGACTCCGCCGAGAAGAGTCCATCACGGTAACACACTCAGTTGATTCATTTTAATTAATTAAGGTTATCTACAACCGGACATTAACAAATTCCCATCTTCCCATAAACGCGGGCACGGTTTTCGAAAGTTCAATCCCTGCAGGGGAGTCCCAACTTAGCCCATGACAAGCTCTCACGGTCAACGAAGGAATAGACCTCCTCCCAAGATGTTCCGATCAGACTCGGTATCTCGGTAACTCAAGACACTTCGACAGGTTAAAACAAGACCAGCAACACCGCCCGAATGTGCCGACAAATCCCGATAGGAGCTGCACATATCTCTTTCTCAGGGCACACTCAGATTGTCTTAGGTACGGGTAGGCCAGCCCAGAGTTGCCCCTGGTGGCCACCGGTAGCTGACAGGTGGACCAACACTCAGAGGAGCACTGGCCCGGGGAGGGGGGTTAAAATAAGATGACCCTTGAGTCTGCAAAACCCAAGGGAAAGAAAAGGGTAGGTGGCGAATGGTAAAACCAAGGTTGGGCATTGCTGGAAAAGCTTTAATCAAGGCGAAATATCAAGGGGTTCCCATTATAACCCAACCGCGTAAGGAACGCAAAATCCGGGAACATAACACCGATATGACGGGAACTAGGGTGGCAAGAGTGGAACAAAACACTAGGCGAGAGGCCGAGCCTTCCACCCTTTACCAAGTATATAGATGCATTAAGATAACATGGCAATATAATGATATCCCAACAAGTAAATAAAAGATGTTCCAACAAGGAACGGCCTCCAATCTTCACCTGCAACTAGCAACGCTATAAGAGGGGCTGAGCAAAGCGGTAACATAGCCAATCAACGGTTTGCTAGGACAATGGTGGGTTACAGGTTTAACATGGCAATTTAGGAGGCTGGCAAGCAAGTGGTATGCATCGTAGCAATGGCATAGCAAAAGAGCGAGCACACTAGCATAGCAAAGATAGTAGTGATTTCGAGGGTGTGATCATCTTGCCTGCACAGTTGTCAGAGTTGACTAGATCCTCAAACGCAAACTCAACGGGCTCCTCGATAGCGAACTCATCTCCCGGCTCTACCCAAACAAGACAAACAAGCAACAAGGATACAATCAACCACGTGCAAGGATCAAACAAGACGATGCAACGATGATATGCTATGTGGGATGCGATGCGGGATGCAAAATGCAAGATATGACAGGAAATGCATGAACCTGGCCTCAACTTGGAATTCCAAGGGTGCCACTGGAAAGATGAGATGAAATCGCTTGAAAACGATATAAAGAACGCCGGAATCGGAGTTACGGTTTGGAAATGGCAAGCGTTTCAAAAATGACACCGGTCTGCGATTTACAGCAAGTAGGCATCTAAATGCAACGAGATGAACATGCTACAGCCACCAAACATGACAACAAAATATATGGCAGGGATGCACACAAGATGCTTACCAAAAGTCTAGCACTGAGCTATGGCCAATTCATCCATTAACAGGTTCAAACAAGCATGGCAAAAACGCAAATGACAAACAGATCTCAGACTTTGTGAAATTAACACTTGTCTGGAATTTCAGATCATATAGCCCTCTTCGGAGCAACAAAACAACATGCTACAGGACCTGAACATGACAAATAAAGACATGGCATGGAGCTACTCAACAAGCTTAACAAAAGTCCCTTAGTGACCTTGAGCCAAAAGGGATCACAAAATATACTAACAAGCACACGAACATAGCAAAAACATAATCAGTTTTCAGACTTAGTGAAAACTGGGACATGCTGAAACATAACTCACGAAGGCATGTTTACGAGCTCGATGCACTCACTACGGTGCAAGTCATGGCAAGACAAGCATACATCCATCAAGAAGGCGCAAAATACAGGCTAGACATGGCAAGAACAATGGCATAGCATGCACGGATCAACTACAATAACATCGGCAAAATCGCAAACAAGTTGACGATCTGCCCAGATTCGCAACGAAGCAAAAGTAGAGCTCGATTGACTCAATCTAGGTTGCTCCATAATTGCAAACAAAGACATGGATGGATAGGGCATAACAAGATTAACAAAACTCCCTTTACTGATCATCCTCAAAAGAGGCACGGATCACTAGGAAACAGCATGGACATATGGCATCATGAACTAAATAATCCCAGACTTAGTGAAAACTACTAAGTCTCTGAAAACAGATTCACCGGGTGCCTCACTTTGCAAGCTTGCACAAGTCACCACACACATCACAAAAATGCATGGGTTGCACCTCTGGAAAGATAACAAAATCCTTAACAAAACATCTATAGGACTCATGGTCATATCATGCACACAACAATCATGGCAAAAATGACAAAAGTCTAAGATGAACTAGCAGATCTGACAACTAACTCACGAAGGCCTCTTCTAACAGCATTTCGGGCATCAAGATGAACTCAAATGAAAATGATGCAATGGAATGAAATGATGTACTCATCGAGACGAACATTTTGATATGCTATATGCCCAAATCGAAGCTACAAATGCGGAGATACAGCAGGTCAAAGTAGGCATAAAAATTAGGGTTCGGAGGGAAAAAGTCAACCCTAAACCGATCCAGATCTGGATCTGCGCGCAACCCGAGGTTCGCCGGACTTTGAGCTCCTGTTCGCCGGAGTTCTTGCCGGAGTAGAGGAGGAGGCTGGCCGGGGAGAGGAAGGGGCCGGGGCGACGCCGGTGGAGCTCGCCGGAGCGGGGCGGTGGCGGCGCGGCCATGCCGGCACGGTGGCGGAGGCGGCTGGCGCCAGCCGGCTTCGGGACGGCGTCGGGAAGAGGAGGCGGTGGCCGGCGGCGATGGAGGCGGCGGTGCGGTGGCCCGGCGACGAGGAAGGAGGTGGGGCTGCTGCGAGGCGGCGGCGGGCGGCGATGCGGGCCGCGGGGGCCGGCCTCGGGCTCCCGGGCCGCGGCGGCGGCGGGGACAGGCGAGCGCCACGTGGCGGGCGGCAGTAGGCGGCGGCGGATCCGGACGTTGTCCGGCGGCGGAGATCTATTTTTTAAGGTTTCGTGGGAGGAGAAGATCCGAAAACGGGGGGGGGGGGGTCTATTTATAGGCATAAGTGGAGCTAGGAGAGTCCAAATGAGGTGCGGCTTTTGGCCACGCGATCGTGATCGAACGCCCTAGGACATGGAGCAGAGTTTGGTGGGTTTTGGGCCAAATTGGAGGGGTGTTGGGCTGCAACACACACGAGGCCTTTTCGGTCCCTCGGTTAACCGTTGGAGTATGAAACGAAGTCCAAATGGTACGAAACTTGACAGGCGGTCTACCGGTAGTAAACCAAGGCCGCTTGGCAAGTCTTGGTCCAATCCGGAAATGTTTAATCCCCACACACGAAAGAAAGCTAGAAATGACCACCGGAGGAGAACGAAGCGCCGGAATGCAAAACGGACAACGGGGAAAATGCTCGAATGCATGAGACGAACACGTATGCAAATGCAATGCACATGATGACATGATATGAGATGCATGACAACGATAACAACACGCGGAGACAAAACCCGAACCCGAGAAAATAAAAATAACTTAACGCCGGAAACGGCAAGAGTTGGAGTACAAATAGGGAAAGTTACATCCGGAGTGTTACAACACTCCACCACTACGAAAGGATCTCGTCCCGAGATCTAGGACTGAAAGAACGCCAGGTACTCAGAACGGAGGTGATCCTCACGTTCCCTGGTAGCTTCACGGTCGGAATGGTGTGACCACTTGACTTTGAGAAATTTGATTGACTTGTTGCGAGTCTTGCGTTCAGTTTCTTCAAGAATAGCAACTGGGTGCTCACTATAAGAGAGGTCTTCTTGGAGCTCAATGTCCTCGAAGTTGATGGTGCGGTCAGGAGTCTTGAAGCACTTTCGAAGCTGAGAGACATGGAACACATCATGAACATTTGCAAAGTTTGAAGGAAGCTCGAGTTGATAGGCGAGGTCGCCTCTCTTGCTGACAATCTTGAAAGGTCCCACGTATCTAGGGGCAAGCTTCCCTTTGATACCGAAGCGACGAGTACCTTTCATAGGAGAGACACGGAGGTAAACATGATCTCCGATCTCGAAAGCCAAATCACGGTGCTTACTATCATAGTAGCTCTTGTGGTGGGATTGGGCTGCTTTGAGGTTATCTCGAATGACTTTGCACATTTCTTCTGCCTCTGTGATTAAGTCATTACCCAAAAGCTGACGTTCACTGGTTTCAGACCAGTTGAGAGGGGTACGACACTTCCTGCCATACAGAATTTCAAAAGGGGCCTTGCCCGAACTTGCTTGAAAACTGTTGTTGTATGAGAATTCAGCATAAGGAAGACAATCCTCCCACTTCATGCCGAAGGAGATCACACAAGCCCTGAGCATATCTTCAAGAATCTGGTTGACACGCTCGACTTGATCGCTTGTTTGAGGATGGAAAGCTGTGCTGAAGCGGATGTTAGTGCCCATGGCCTTCTGAAAAGAATCCCAAAACTTCAAGGTAAAGATGCTGCCACGATCTGAAGAGATCACTTGAGGAATACCGTGCAGAGAGACAATGCGAGAGGTATAGAGTTCCACCAATTGAGCTGCAATGATCGACTCTTTGATAGGCAGAAAATGAGCCACTTTGGTGAGTTTGTCGATGACAACGAATATAGCATCATTGCCATGCTTGGACTTTGGGAACCCAGTCATGAAGTCCATTTCAATGTGGTCAAACTTCCATTCTGGAATGGCAAGAGGTTGGAGGAGACCTGCTGGCCTTTGGTGTTCTGCCTTCACTCTTCTGCAGACATCACATTCATTCACGAATTGAGCGATCTCGCGCTTCATTCGAGTCCACCAATAAGCTTGCTTAAGGTCCTGATACATCTTCGTGCTCCCAGGGTGGATGGAGAGGAGAGAATTGTGAGCCTCGTTCATGATCACTTTACGGAGGTCACCTTTGGGCACAACAATACGATCCTTGAAGAAGAGAGTCTCCTTGTCATCAAGGCAGTAGCACTTGTACTTGGACTGACTCTTAGCTATCCCAATCTTCACCTTTTTCACCATAGCATCAAGAAGCTGCGCTTGGCGAATCTGGTCTTCCAAGGTAGGAGAGACTTGAAGGTTGGTGAGGAAACCTTGAGGAACAACTTGCAGATTAAGTTTGCGGAAAGCTTCACAAAGCTCTGGTTGATAAGGCTTGAGAATCAGACTGTTGCAGTAGGCCTTTCTGCTCAAAGCGTCAGCAATCACATTGGCCTTGCCTGGAGTATACTCGATACTCGGATTATACTCTTGAATCATTTCGACCATCGAGTTTGCCTGAGGTTGAGATTAGGCTGAGTGAAGATGTACTTGAGACTCTTGTGATCAGTGAAAATGTCCACTTTTCTTCCCAATAGAAGATGTCTCCAAGTCAATAGAGCATGCACAACTGCCGCCAACTCGAGATCATGAGTGGGGTAGTTCTTCTCATTAGGCTTCAACTGGAGAGATGTATAAGCAACAACTTTCTTCTCTTGCATCAATACTGCGCCAAGACCTTGGAGAGAGGCATCACAAAAGACCTCATACGGCTTGGATTCATCAGGCGGAGTCAGAACTGGAGCAGTGATCAATTTCTCTTTCAAAGTGTTGAAAGCAATATCACACTCCGGAGACCAAACATACTTGACGTGCTTCTGAAGAAGATTTGAGAGAGGCTTCGCGATCTTAGAAAAGTTTTCAACGAATCTTCGGCAATAACTTGCGAGACCGAGAAAACTGCGGAGTTGCTTCACATTCTGAGGAGGTTCCCAATTCACAATTGCAGACACCTTCTCAGGATTCAAGGCAATGCCCTTGGCAGAGATGATATGACCAAGATAAAGAACCTCATCAAGCCAAAACTCACACTTGGAGAACTTGGCGTAGAACTGATGTTCTCTGAGCTTATCAAGCACCAAATGCAAGTGTTTGGCATGATCTTCCTTGTTCTTGGAGAAAACCAGAATGTCGTCGAGATAGAACAAAACGAAGTCATTGGTGTAGGTGTTGAAGATGAAGTTCATCATGCGAGAGAACGTCGGAGGAGCGTTGGCGAGGCCAAAAGACATGACAGTGTATTCATATGAACCAAAGCTTGTTCTGAATGCTGTCTTGGGAATATCTTCTTCACGAATGCGAATCTGGTGATAACCCATACGGAGATCAAGCTTGGAGAATACTTGAGCACCTTTGAGTTGTTCGAACAACTCATTGATGTTGGGAAGTGGATATTTGTTCTTGATGGTCTTCTTGTTCACTGGACGGTAATCAACACAAAGTCGGTCCGTTCCATCCTTCTTCTTCACAAAAAGAACACCACAACCCCACGGAGAAGAACTAGGCCGGATGAGACCCATTTTCTCTTGCATATCAAGTTGCTTCTTCAGCTCCTTCAACTCTTTAGGTCCGAGCTTGTAAGGACGTTTGCACACAGGTTCCGTACCAGGCTCAAGATCAATAACGAATTCAACTGGCCGGTGCGGAGGCATTCCTGGAAGCTCTTCTGGAAAGACGTCTTGATATTCGCAAACGACTGGAATTTGAGAGATGGCATCCAATTCACCTTTCTCATTGAGAGAAAACAGACGGATGGAATTATCCCGAGCGGCAAAGACAATTACATCCTCAGACGAATGAGTCAATAGAATCTGCCTGGCTGCACAATCAAGCTGAGCCTTGTGCTTAGAAAGCCAAGCCATTCCGAGAATAAGATCAATATCCGAGTCACCGAGAACCGTTGGAGAAGATAGAAACTTGTAGTCACCCAAAGTGATAGTAACATCCGGAGCAATGGAGTTAGCCTGCATGCGCTTACCGGGAGAGACAACTACTAAAGGACTAGGCAAAATTTGCAAAGGAAAACCATGCTTAGATGAAAACGGTCTCGAGATGAAACAATGCGATGCACCCGTGTCAAAAAGAACTTTTGCAGGAATATCATTAACAGGAAGGTTACCCATGATCACATCTGACGAGTCCTCTGCCTGAGCTGCATTCATCAAATTGACCTTGGCATGCTTGGGGTTATGCTTGACCACAGCTGTACTTGCCGATCTGACAGGAGGAGGAGGAGGAGGAGGAAGACGCCTCTGGTTGAGACACTTGTTGGCATAGTGACCCTTCTGTTGGCACTTGTTGCACGTGACCTCTGAAAGCGGACGGTGATACGGAGCACTCGATCTTGGAGCTTGAGACGAAGTCTTGTTCTGAAAGCCAGGGTTGGGTGGGTGGGAAGAACCACTGCCACCTTTGCTCTTCTGATACGGCTGACGGAACGGAGGAGGAGGAAGCCAAAACTTCTGCTGCTTGGCCACTTGAGTAGAGGAAGAAGGAGTAACATCTCTGACTCGCTTCTTGGAAGCATCACACCTCAACTGAGCAGCCTCTTGCTTCAGTGCCATGTTGTAGAACTCATCGTATCTCAAGGGCTCGAAGAGAACAAGAGCGAGCTGAATTTCTTCTCTGAGACCACCCCTGAACTGATATATCATGCTCTTCTCATCAGGCACGTCCTGCTTGGCAAAGCGGGCAAGCTTCTAGAACAACTTGTTGTAGTCATAGACAGACAAAGAGCCTTGCTTCAGATTGCGGAATTCCTCACGATTGCTTTCAACCACGCTCTGCGGAATATGATGAGCTCGGAAATCTCGACGGAAATCATCCCAAGTGATAACACGTCCACCTCTGGAATCCTTGTACTGCTGGAACCATTCTGCAGCTTGATCTTTGAGTTGGAAGGAAGCGAAATTGACAAAGTCCTCAGGCCTGACGTTACTGCACTCGAAATGCTTACACAGATCCACAAGCCAATCGTCAGCATCGGTTGCCTCAACACAATTGCTGAAAGTCTTTGGCCCGTTAGCAAGGAACTGGTTCAGTGTAGCAAAGTGACTCTGATTGCTGCCTTGATTCCCTTGACTGCCTTGATTGCGCTCTTGAAGAATTAGCATGATCAGCTGTGTGTTTGCATTGGTTGCGGCCATCACAGCTTGCCATGCCTCTGGAGGAGGTGGAGGTGGTGGCGGATCAGGATTCGGAGTCGTACGCGTTGGAGGAGCCATCCTGAAGAGGGTGACCACCATTAGCACATTGATAGATAAAATATTGAAGCTGAATCCAACGGAATGAAAAATGCAACATATAGTCTTCACATCCGAACAAAATGAATGAATGCATTCCTCTTGAAATGGTCACATATCCATAAATTGAGAAGCCGCGTAGAATTAAGGTAGAGAAATAAATCAACAAGGTACGGATCAAGAACGAATAATCGGTAAGAAATCCCAATCTCAAACCAATATCCGTGGAAGAAAAACTAGAGCTACTAGAATTCCCACCTATGAAACTCCCGAACCTTTCCGGTTATGCAATCAGGTGTTGGGGATATAGGGGAAGCATAATATCTCACCCAAACTAGCAAATCCTACATCTAGCTGTATCCATCCTTCAACACATAAGCAAGAAACCTTCGGAAACCATCTACCTCAACCTTCGAAAAGCATCCGTTATACAAGTTATGGCGATACTCCCGAACTCCCACCCCAGTACTGGGTGGCGTCGAGGTTATCTCACCAACGAACTGCATAAAAGAGATTTTCGATGTTAGCGTACTAGACTCAGGTATTCCAGAATTGCAACGATAAAATTATGATGACAACACCTCAGAGCTCAACTCCCCGGGACACTTCCACTAAACCCCTGACAGGAGGCACCAAGACAATGTTCTCATCATAAAACCATCGGAACGATTCCAAGATACCCGCGTGATCCTAAATTTTTTTAGTGAAATTTGAGAAGAGAAGAGTCAAAAATCTACGTCAGGATGCCTTACCAGAGCGATGAGGAGATTGGGAAGTAAAAAGAATTCCTAATCTCTCCGATATATAATTCCTAAAGACTCAAAACATTTTTCTAGACACAACTCGGCCGCTAAAAACGATCAAGCAATGGGGCTCCTAAGGTCGGGGAAGGCTCTGATACCAACTTGTAACACCCTCGATGCGACTATAGCTCCCACGTGTCGAGGCACGACTTAGAGACATAATCGCATTGAAGGCATGTGTCGCAAGTTAGGCAATCTTCACAACATCCCATGTAATATGATAATAAAAGGGGAATAACATAGTTGGCTTACACTCGCCACGTCAATCAAGTGCATAAATAACATTACATCATCCAGAACACTCATGGCCCGACTACGGCGCCAAAATAAAGAGAACCCAACATGCGACAACGGTCCCAATCACCCCCAACTGGGCACCACTACTGATCATCGGGAAAGGAAACGTAGTAACGTTGAGAGTCCTCGTCGAACTCCCACTTGAGCTCATACGCGTCTCCTGGAGCGGAATCATCAGGCCCTGCATCTGGTGTAATAGTAATCTGTGAGCCACAGGGACTCAGCAATCTCGCACCCTCGCGATCAAGACTATTCAAGCTTATAGGTGTGGCAAGGTAAAATATGAGTGGAGCTGCAGCAAGCGACTGGCAAGTATGGTGGCTAACTTATTCGCAAAGAAGAGCGAGAAGAGGAGGCAAAGCACGAGCGAGAAACTAGAGAACAACCTGCGCAAACATTACTCCAACACCGTGTCCACTTCCCGGACTCCGCCGAGAAGAGTCCATCACGGTAACACACTCAGTTGATTCATTTTAATTAATTAAGGTTCAAGTTATCTACAACTGGACATTAACAAATTCCCATCTGCCCATAACCGCGGGCACGACTTTCGAAAGTTCAATCCCTGCAGGGGAGTCCCAACTTAGCCCATGACAAGCTCTCACGGTCAACGAAGGAATAGACCTCCTCCCAAGATGTTCCGATCAGACTCGGTATCTCGGTAACTCAAGACACTTCGACAGGTTAAAACAAGACCAGCAACACCGCCCGAATGTGCCGACAAATCCCGATAGGAGCTGCACATATCTCTTTCTCAGGGCACACTCAGATTGTCTTAGGTACGGGTAGGCCAGCCCAGAGTTGCCCCTGGTGGCCACCGGTAGCTGACAGGTGGACCAACACTCAAAGGAGCACTGGCCCGGGGGGGGGGGGGGTTAAAATAAGATGACCCTTGAGTCTGTAGAACCCAAGGGAAAGAAAAGGGTAGGTGGCGAATGGTAAAAAAACCAAGGTTGGGCATTGCTGGAAAAGCTTTAATCAAGGCGAAATATCAAGGGGTTCCCATTATAACCCAACCGCGTAAGGAACGCAAAATCTGGGAACATAACACCGATATGACGGGAACTAGGGCGGCAAGAGTGGAACAAAACACTAGGCGAGAGGCCGAGCCTTCCACCCTTTACCAAGTATATAGATGCATTAAGATAACATGGCAATATAATGATATCCCAACAAGTAAATAAAAGATGTTCCAACAAGGAACGGCCTCCAATCTTCACCTGCAACTAGCAACGCTATAAGAGGGGCTGAGCAAAGCGGTAACATAGCCAATCAACGGTTTGCTAGGACAATGGTGGGTTAGAGGTTTAACATGGCAATTTAGGAGGCTGGCAAGCAAGTGGTAGGCATTGTAGCAATGGCATAGCAAAAGAGCGAGCAAACTAGCATAGCAAAGATAGTAGTGATTTCGAGGGTGTGATCATCTTGCCTGCACAGTTGTCAGAGTTGACTAGATCCTCAAACGCAAACTCAACGGGATCCTCGGTAGCAAACTCATCTCCCGGCTCTACCCAAACAAGACAAACAAGCAACAAGGATACAATCAACCACGTGCAATGATCAAACAAGATGATGCAACGATGATATGCTATGCGGGATGCGATGCGGGATGCAAAATGCAAGATATGACAGGAAATGCATGAACCTGGCCTCAACTTGGAATTCCAAGGGTGCCACTGGAAAGATGAGATGAAATCTCTTGAAAACGATATAAAGAACGCCGGAATCGGAGTTACGGTTTGGAAATGGCAAGCGTTTCAAAAATGACACCGGTCTGCGATTTACAGCAAGTAGGCATCTAAATGCAACGAGATGAACATGCTACAGCCACCAAACATGACAACAAAATACATGGAAGGGATGCACAAAAGATTCTTAACAAAAGTCTAGCACTGAGCTACGGCCAATTCATCCATTAACAGGTTCAAACAAGCATGGCAAAAACGCAAATGACAAACAGATCTGAGACTTAGTGAAATTAACACTTGTCTGAAATTTCAGATCATATAGCCCTCTTCGGAGCAACAAAACAACATGCTACAGGATCTGAACATGACAAAGAAAGACATGTCATGGAGCTACTCAACAAGCTTAACAAAAGTCCCTTAGTGACCTTGAGCCAAAAGGGATCACAAAATATACTAACAAGCACACGAACATAGCAAAAACATAATCAGTTTTCAGACTTGGTGAAAACTGGGACATGCTGAAACATAACTCACGAAGGCATGTTTACGAGCTCGATGCACTCACTACGGTGCAAGTCATGGCAAGACAAGCATACATCCATCAAGAAGGCACAAAATACAGGCTAGACATGGCAAGAACAATGGCATAGCATGCACGGATCAACTACAATAACATCAGCAAAATCGCAAACAAGTTGACGATCTGCCCAGATTCGCAACGAAGCAAAAGTAGAGCTCGATTGACTCAATCTAGGTTGCTCCATAATTGCAAACAAAGACATGGATGGATAGGGCATAACAAGATTAACAAAACTCCCTTTACTGATCATCCTCAAAAGAGGCACGGATCACTAGGAAACAGCATGGACATATGGCATCATGAACTAAATAATCCCAGACTTAGTGAAAACTACTAAGTCTCTGAAAACAGATTCACCGGGTGCCTCACTTTGCAAGCTTGCACAAGTCACCACACACATCACAAAAATGCATGGGTTGCACCTCTGGAAAGATAACAAAATCCTTAACAAAACATCTATAGGACTCATGGTCATATCATGCACACAACAATCATGGCAAAAATGACAAAAGTCTAAGATGAACTAGCAGATCTGACAACTAACTCACGAAGGCCTCTTCTAACAGCATTTCGGGCATCAAGATGAACTCAAATGAAAATGATGCAATGGAATGAAATTATGTACTCATCGAGACGAACATTTTGATATGCTATATGCCCAAATCGGAGCTACGAATGCGGAGATACAACAGGTCAAAGTAGGCATAAAAATTAGGGTTCGGAGGGAAAAGTCAACCCTAAACCGATCCGGATCTGGATCTGCGTGCAACCCGAGGTTCGCCGGACTTCGAGCTCCTGTTCGCCGGAGTTATTGCCAGAGTAGAGGAGGAGGCCGGCCGGGGAGAGGAAGGGGCCGGGGCGGCGCCGGTGGAGCTCGCCGGAGCAGGGCGGTGGCGGCGCGGCCTTGCCGGCGCGGTGGCGGAGGCGGCTGGCGCCGACCGGCGTCGGGATGGCGTCGGGAAGAGGAGGCGGTGGCCGGCGGCGATGGAGGCGGCGGTGCGGTGGCCCGGCGACGAGGAAGGAGGCGGGGCTGGTGCGAGGCGGTTTTCGGCCACGCGATCGTGATCGAACGCCCTAGGACATGGAGCTGAGTTTGGTGGGTTTTGGGCCAAATTGGAGGGGTGTTGGGCTGCAACACAGACGAGGCCTTTTCGGTCCCTCGGTTAACTGTTGGAGTATTAAACGAAGTCCAAATGGTACGAAACTTGACAGGCGGTCTACCGGTAGTAAACCAAGGCCGCTTGGCAAGTCTCGGTCCAATCCGGAAATGTTTAATCCCCACACACGAAAGAAAGCTAGAAATGACCACCGGAGGAGAACGAAGCGCCGGAATGCAAAACGGACAACGGGGAAAATGCTTGAATGCATGTGACGAACACGTATGCAAATGCAATGCACATGATGACATGATATGAGATGCATGACAACGATAACAACACACGGAGACAAAACCCGAACCTGAGAAAATAAAAATAACTTAACGCTGGAAACGGCAAGAGTTGGAGTACAAATAGGGAAAGTTACATCCGGAGTGTTACATGGGTCCACGGCCGCACACAAGGAAATGCCTCATTACGCGCAAAATAATGATTCCTCCACTTGACATCTGGGACCCTCCGGAAGGGCCTCTGTATTTCGCGAAAATAACGTGCCCCCCGCTGACATGTCGGACCCACCAGCTATCTTCGCACGCAAGGAAGTGCCTCCTTATTACGCACAAAAAAATGAATATTCCCCCTGCCAGCTGGAACCCAGCATAGTGGGAGGCTGACTTGTGGGCCTACCAAGTTGACGGGGACGGAGGGCTTTGTCAACTTAGTCAATATGAACGATTCTAGCTCCTGTTACCGTACGATGTTCATCCAACGGCCGTAGTGCTTCTTCAACCTCTGGTCTTCTTGCTCCAGCCGCCCAAACCAGCGCCGGTCGTGCCGCGTGCTCCTGCCTCCCGTGGCCGGCTGTAATGCCGCGGAGGCCTCACCGCCCTCTACTACTCCCACCACTGGCCAGGCCATCCCTCTACTCACCCACACCCATGTTATTCTGCGGCGACAGTAGCCTCACACTGCAGCCGAACCAGTGAACCCTCGTACTCCTCTTCATGTGGGCATCCACTGATGCGTCTTCCCCGGCTCCGAATTGTCCCCTTCCTAATCTTCGCCGTCGTCCACCGCCATGGTGCTCTCGGTGCGGCGTGGTCAACGTGGTCAAGGAACGACTTCTATCGGACGTGGACTGTACATGGAGAGGCTGACAGCTGGGTCCACAGCCGCAGCAAGGAAGTGCCTCCTTATTACGCGCAAAATAATGATTCCTCCACCTGACAGCGGGGACCCACCGGACGGGCCATCGTATTTCGCAAAAAAAAACGTTTCCCCCCGACTGCTGGGACCCACCAGCTACATCTTCACACGCAAGGAAGTGCGTCTGAAAAAAACAATTTGCCCCCCTGACTGCTAGGACCCACCAGCTACATCTTCGCACGCAAGGAAGTGCATCCGGGCAAAAAAAATGATTCGCCCCCTTGACTGCTGGGACCCACCAGCTATATCTTCGCACGCAAGGAAGTGCCTGACAATCGGGACCCACTTGGTCGAAGCGTACGTAGCGTTGTCATTCTGGTCGCGAACGTGTACGTACATATATATTGGTGGATGTAGAGGCGCACACGTGTCGTAGTAGAGGCGCGCACGTAGCATGTACACATGCGTACAGCGGCCAGGGTGCAAGAAAGAAAATACGGCCACGTATGTGTACATACGGGCAGGGTCTCGAACGCCTACTCGCGCATACGTATGACCAGGGCTCGTGTACATGGTTGGGTCGGAACGGAGAAACAGCGTCGTCGTCGTGTTCATGGGCAGGCAACGGAATGCGTCGTGTTCATGGGGAGGCAACGGAATGCGTCATGTTCACCGGGAGGCAACGGAACGCGTGGGAGCCAACCGGCTGGGTCGGAACGGAATGCGTGGTCGTGTTCATCGGGAGGGCTTGGACGAAACAGGCGATGGAAACGAGGCCTGGCGTATCGCACAACAGAGGAAATGGACCTCCTACGTTCGGAATGGGGTCCTGTTGATTGGGAGGGGTCTGGCATACCGCAAAACGGAGGAAACGGACCTCCTACGGTCGAAATGGGGGTCCTGTTGATCGGGAGGGGTGTGGCATACCGCAAAACGGACGAAACGGACCTCCTACGGTTGAAATGGGGGTCCTGTTGATCCGGAGGGGTGTGGCGTACCGCAAAACGGACGAAACGGACTTGTGTTGGAGCGCTACGGTCGAAACGGGGGTCCTGTTCATCCGGAGGGGTGTGGCGTACCGCAAAATGGGACTCCACGGGATACTGTTCATCTCCACCGTCGACCTCCTCTAGCCTCCACGGGCTTCCGTCGACCTCCTCCAGCCTCCACGGACTCCTGTTCATCCAGCCTCCACCGCCCGCTACTCCACCGGCTACTGTTCAACCACCCCTCCACGGGCACCCCTCCACCGTCTACTGTTCATCCAACCCTCCACCGTCTACTGTTCATCCAACCCTCCACGCCAAGGGGTCCTGTTCAACCACCCCTCCACAGGCACCCCTCCACCGTCTACTGTTCATCCAGCCCTCCACCACACCACGGGGTCCTATTCATCCAGAGGCAACACCACCGCTCACTATTCATCCAAACCCCCCGCAACGCTCAATGTTCATCCCAGAGGCAGCATCGATTGGCTTCAGTTAGCAGCAGTAGCGAAGGAATCGCTCGATCGGGTTCAGTTAACAGCCATCGATCGATCGCTCGGGTTCAGTAACGCGTAGCCTGCAGTGCAATCGTTCGGGTTCAGTTAGAGCCCAACGCCTCGCTCGGGTTCAGTTAGAGCCAACGCCTCGCACACACACGCGTACGTGTACGAGAGAAACGCGCATCGCTCGTCCCCCGACCTCCCACCGTAACCGGGAACTCCTCGAAATTTTCCTCCCCCTCGCTTCTACCATGGTTTTTTCCGTCATGGATGATACGTCTCCAACGTATCTATAATTTTGGATTGCTCCATCCTATATTATCTACTGTTTTGGACATTATTGGGCTTTATTATCCACTTTTATATTATTTTTGGGACTAACCTATTAACCGGAGGCCCAGCCCAGAATTGTTGTTTTTTGCCTATTTTAGGGTTTCGAAGAAAAGGAATATCAAACGGAGTCCAAACGGAATGAAACTTTCGGGAATGTGATTTTCTCATCGAATACAACTCAGGAGACTTGGACCCTATGTCAAGACATGTAACCGGAGGCCACGAGGTAGGGGGCGCGCCTACCCCCCAGGCGCGCCCTCCACCCTCGTGGGCCCCCTGTTGCTCCACCGACGTACTTCTTCCTCCTATATATACCCACGTACCCCCAAACGATCAGATACGGAGCGAAAACCCTAATTCCACCGCCGTAACTTTCTGTATCCACGAGATCCCATCTTGGGGCCTGTTTCGGAGCTCTGCCGGAGGGGGCATCGATCACGGAGGGCTTCTACATCAACACCATAGCCTCTCCGATGAAGTGTGAGTAGTTTACTTCAGATCTACGGGTCCATAGTTAGTAGCTAGATGGCTTGTTCTCTCTTTTTGGATCTCAATACAATGTTCTCCCCCTCTCTTATGGAGATCTATTCGATGTAATCTTGTTTTTGCGGTGTGTTTGTTGAGATCGATGAATTGTGGGTTTATGATCAAGTCTATCTATGGATAATATTTGAATCTTCTCTGAATTCTTTTATGTATGATTGGTTATCTTTGCAAGTCTCTTCGAATTATCAGTTTGGTTTGGCCTACTAGATTGATCTTTCTTGCAATGGGAGAAGTGCTTAGCTTTGGGTTCAATCTTGTGGTGTCCTTTCCCAGTGACAGTAAGGGTAGCAAGGCACATATTGTATTGTTGCCATCGAGGATAACAAGATGGGGTTTTCTTCATATTGCATGAGTCTATCCCTCTACATCATGTCATCTTGCTTAAGGCGTTACTCTGTTTTTTAACTTAATACTCTAGATGCATGCTGGATAGCGGTCGATGAGTGGAGTAATAGTAGTAGATGCAGGCAGGAGCCAGTCTACTTGTCTTAGACATGATCCTATATACATGATCATACCTAGATATTCTCATAACTATGCTCAATTCTGTCAATTGCTCAACTGTAATTTGTTCACCCACCGTAGAATACTTATGCTCTCGAGAGAAGCCACTAGTGAAACCTATGGCCCCCGGGTCTATCTTTATCATATCAATCTCCTACTACTTAGTTATTTACTTTGCCTTTATTTTACTTTGCATCTTTATCATAAAAATATCAAAAATATTATCTTATCATATCTATCAAATATCACTCTCGTAAGTGGCCCTATAGGGATTGACAACCCCTATTTGCGTTGGTTGCGAGGATTTATTTGTTTTGTGCAGGTGCGAGGGACTCGCGCGTAGCCTCCTACCGGATTGATACCTTGGTTCTCAAAAACTGAGGGAAATACTTACGCTACTTTGCTGCATCATCCCTTCCTCTTCGGGGAAAACCAACGCAGTGCTAAAAGAGGTAGCAAGAAGGATTTCTGGCGCCATTTCTGGGGAGGTCTACGCAAAAGTCAACATACCAAGTACCCATCACATACCCTTATCTCCCGCATTACATTATTTGCCATTTGCCTCTGGTTTTCCTCTCACCCCACTTGACCCTTGCTGTTTTATTCGCCCTCTCTCTCTCTCTATCCTCCCTCTCTTTCCGCTCGCCTTTCTTCCGCCATGTCTGAATCAAAAAGGGTTAGGGGTTCTCTCCAAAGTTTTAGTACTTTGGACAACCCTTCTGTTCTTGCTAAGCTTATAAATAAGGATACTATGGAAAAACCTACCGGAGTTATCAATGAGAGTCTTAATAATTTTGATGAAGATGATTCTAGAATTTTTCGTTATTTACTTGATGAATCTTTGAAAGATGCTTGGTATAGACTATTAAGAATTTGGGCCAGCTATGTTCCTCAATATCAAATTGAAGTTTACTTAAAAAGCTTTTATATTGCCCTTCCTTCTTCTCTTAAGAATGTCTTAGATTCTATATTTGAGGAAGGTTTTCTTGAAGGGGATGTCATAGACACTTATGAAAAAATGAAAACTATATCTGGGCACCCCATGAATGAGAAAGTTGAATCTACATCTCTTTTGCTCTCTTACCAAAACGAATCTATTAAAGAGATAAAGGCTAGCCTAGATACAAATTTCTGTAACATACTTAATCTTTCTTCTACCATTAATAGCCATGTGCTTTATCAAAATAGAAGGATTAATTCTATATATAGCAAGTTTGCTCTTTTCTTTCCTAATACTAGATCTATTCTTGCTTGTTATGCCTAGCTAGGGGCGTTAAACGATAGCGCTTGTTGGGAGGAAACCCAATTTTATTTTTATTCCTTGCTTTTTGCTCCTGTTTAGTAATAAATAAATTATCTAGCCTCTGTTTTGGTTGTGTTTTTTGTGTTTAATTAGTGTTTGTGCCAAGTAGAACCGTTGGGAAGACTTCGGGAAAGTCTTGTTGAACATGCTGTAAAAAACAGAAACTTTAGCTCTCACGAGAACTGCTGTCATTTTTATTTGGAAAGTGATATTTAGTTAATTATTTTTGAAGATGATTAATAGGTAAATTCCTCACGTCCAGAAATTTATTTTAGAATTTTTGGGGTTCCAGATCTTGCGCTAGCTACAGATTACTACAGACTGTTCTGTTTTTGACAGATTCTGTTTTTCGTGTGTTGTTTGCTTATTTTGATGAATCTATGGCTAGTAAAATAGTTTATAAACCACAGAGAAGTTGGAATACAGTAGGTATAACACCCATATAAATAAATAATGAGTTCATTATAGTACCTTGAAGTGGTCTTTTGTTTTCTTTCGCTAACGGAGCTCACGAGATTTTCTACTTTAAGTTTTGTGTTGTGAAGTTTTCAAGTTTTGGGTAAAGATTTGATGGATTATGGAAAAAGGAGTGGCAAGAGCCTAAGCTTGGGGATTCACATGGCACCCCCCAAGATAATCTAAGGACACCTAAAAGCCAAAGCTAGGGGATGCCCCGGAAGGCATCCCCTCTTTCGTCTACTTCTATCGGTAACTTTACTTGGAGCTATATTTTTATTTACCACATGATATGTGTTTTGCTTGGAGCAACTTGTATGATTTGAGTCTTTGCTTGTTAGTTTACCACAATCATCTCGCAGTACAGACCTTTTGAGAGAGCCATACATGATTTGTAATTTGTTAGAATACTCTATGTGCTTCGCTTATATCTTTTGAGTTATATAATTTTGCTCTAGTGCTTCACTTATATCTTTTAGAGCACTATGGTGGATTTGTTTTATAGAAACTAGTGATCTCTCATGCTTCACTTAGATTATTTTGAGAGTCTTAATAGCATGGCAATTTGCTTAAAATCCTAATATGCTTGGTATGCAAGATTAATAATAAAACTTTCTTACGAGTGTGTTGAATACTATGATAAGTTTGATACTTGATAATTGTTTTGAGATATGGAGATGGTGATATTAAAGTCATGCTAGTTGAGTAGTTGTGAATTTGAGAAATACTTGGGTTGAAGCTTGTGATTCCCGTAGCATGCACGTATGGTGAACTGTTATGTGATGAAGTCGGAGCATGATTTATTTATTGATTGCCTTCCTTATGAATGGCGGTCGGGGACGAGCGATGGTCTTTTCCTACCAATCTATCCCCCTAGGAGCATGCACGTAATACTTTGCTTTGATAACTTGTAGATTTTTGCAATAAGTATATGAGTTCTTTATGACTAATGTTGAGTCCATGGATTATACGCACTCTCACCCTTCCACCTTTGCTAGCCTCTCTAATACCGCACACCTTTCGCCGGTATCATGCACCCACCATATACCTTCCTCAAAACAGCCACCATACCTACCTATTATGGCATTTCCATAGCCGTTCCGAGATATATTGCCATGCAAATTTCCACCGTTCCATTTATGACACACTCCATCATTGTCATATTGCTTAGCATGATCATGTAGTTGACATCGTATTTGTGGCAAAGCCACCATTCATAATTCTTACATACATGTCACTCATGCATCATTGCATATCCCGGTACACCGCCGGAGGCATTCATATAGAGTCATATTTTGTTCTAAATATCGAGTTGTAATTGTTAAGTTGTAAGAAAAAAAGTGTGATGATCATCATTATTAGAACATTTTCCCAGTGAGGAAATTATGGAGACTATGATTCCCCCACAGGTCGGGATGAGACTCCGGACGAAAAATAAATAAAAGAAGCCAAAGAAGCCCAAATAAAAAAAGAGAAAGAAAAGAGGCCATAAAAAAGGGAAAAGGCCCAAATAAAAAATAAAATAAAAAATGAGAGAAAAAGAGAGAAGGGACAATGTTACTATCCTTTTACCACACTTGTGCTTCAAAGTAGCACCATGATCTTCATAGTAGAGAGTCTCTCATGTTATCACTTTCATATACTAGTGGGAATTTTTCATTATAGAACTCGGCTTGTATATTCCAATGATGGGCTTCCTCAAATTTCCCTAGGTCTTCATGAGCAAGCAAGTTGGATGCACACCCACTTAGTTTCTTTTTGAGCTTTCATATACTTATAGCTATATTGCATCCGTTGCATGGAAATCCCTACTCACTCACATTGATATCTATTGATGGGCATCTCCATAGACCGTTGATACGCCTAGTTGACGTAAGACTATCTTCTCCTTTTTGTCTTCTCCACAACCACCACTCTATTCCACCCATAGTGCTATATCCATGGCACACGCTCATGTATTGCATGAAGATTGAAAAAGTTTTGAGAATGTCAAAAGTATGAAACAATTGCTTGGCTTGTCATTGGGGTTGTGCATGATTTAAATATTTTGTGTGGTGAAGATAGAGCATAGCCATACTATATGATTTTGTATGGATAATTTATTTAGCCATGTTATTTTGAGAAGACATAATTGCTTTGTAAGTATGCTTGAAGTATTATTATTTTTATGTCAATATGATCTTTTGTCTTGAACCTTTCGGATCTGAATGTTCATACCACAATTAAGAAGAATTACATTAAAATTATGCCAAGTAGCACTCCGCATCAAAAATTCTGTTTTTATCATTTACCTACTCGAGGACGAGCAGGAATTAAGCTTGGGGATGCTTGATACGTCTCCAGCGTATCTATAATTTTTGATTGGTCCATGCTATATTATCTACTGTTTTGGACATTATTGGGCTTTATTATCCACTTTTATATTATTTTTGGGACTAACCTATTAACCGGAGGCCCAGCCCAGAATTGTTGTTTTTTTGCCTGTTTTAGGGTTTCGAAGAAAAGGAATATCAAACGGAGTCCAAACGGAATGAAACCTTCGGGAACGTGATTTTCTCATCGAATACAACTCAGGAGACTTGGACCCTACGTCAAGACATGTAACAGGAGGCCACAAGGTAGGGGGCGCGCCCTCCACCCTCGTGGGCCCCCTGTTGCTCCACCGACGTGCTTCTTCCTCCTATATATACCCACGTACCCCCAAATGATCAGATGCAGAGCCAAAACCCTAATTCCACCGCCGTAACTTTCTGTATCCACAAGATCCCATCTTGGGGCCTGTTACGAAGCTCCGCCGGAGGGGGTGTCGATCACGGAGGGCTTCTACATCAACACCATAGCCTCTACTATGCAGTGTGAGTAGTTTACTTCTGACCTACGGGTCCATAGTTAGTAGCTAGATGGCTTCTTCTCTCTTTTTGGATCTCAATACAATGTTCTCCCCTCTCTTGTGGAGATCTATTCGATGTAATCTTCTTTTTGCAGTGTGTTTGTTGAGACCGATGAATTGTGGGTTTATGATCAAGTCTATCTATGAATTAGATTTAAATCTTCTCTGAATTCTTTTATGTATGATTGGTTATCTTTGCAAGTCTCTTCGAATTATCAGTTTGGTTTATCCTACTAGATTGATCTTTCTTGCAATGGGAGAAGTGCTTAGCTTTGGGTTCAATCTTGCGGTGTCCTTTCCCGGTGACAGTAAGGGCAGCAAGGCACATATTGTATTGTTGCCATCGAGGATAACAAGATGGGGTTTTCTTCATATTGCATGAGTCTATCCCTCTACATCATGTCATCTTGCTTAAGGCGTTACTCTGTTTTTAACTTAATACTCTAGATGCATGCTGGATAGCACTCGATGAGTGGAGTAATAGTAGTAGATGCAGGAAGGAGTCGGTCTACTTGTCTCGGACGCCTATAGACATGATGATACCTAGATATTCTCGTAACTATGCTCAATTCTGTCAATTGCTCAACAGTAATTTGTTCACCCACCGTAGAATACTTATGCTCTCGAGAGAAGCCACTAGTGAAACCTATGGCCCCCGGGTCTATCTTTATCATATCAATCTCCTACTACTTAGTTATTTACTTTGCTATTTACTTTCCTTTATTTTACTTTGCATCTTTATCATAAAAATACCAAAAATATTATCTTATCATATCTATCAGATCTCACTCTCGTAAGTGGCCCTATAAGGATTGACAACCCCTATTTGCGTTGGTTGCGATTATTTATTTGTTTTGTGCAGGTGCGGGGGACTCGCGTGTAGCCTCCTACTGGATTGATACCTTGGTTCTAAAAAACTGAGGGAAATACTTACGC
Organism: Triticum urartu; assembly: GCF_056163025.1. Classification (NCBI taxonomy): domain Eukaryota; kingdom Viridiplantae; phylum Streptophyta; class Magnoliopsida; order Poales; family Poaceae; genus Triticum; species Triticum urartu. Next base: position 649,039,819 of record NC_141874.1, read on the forward strand.
CACTTTGCTGCATCATCCCTTCCTCTTCGGGGAAAACCAACGCAGTGCTAAAAGAGGTAGCAATGGACGGCCCAAAGAATGTCATGCAACTGCGTCTCCGGCCCGCCTAGGACGAAAAGCCCATTTTCTGTCATGATTTGTTTTCATAGAAGTAGGATCCCACCACATCTATGATGATACTGGGTTTTGTCACAATTATCGTCATAGAAGTGTCATATGTATGACAGAAAAAAATTTCGTTCAGCCCAAAATGTCACGGATGTGTCTTTTTTGTACTGCTAGCTAGGCATTGATAATTTCAATGATGCTTATATGAAAGACAAGAATTGAAGCACAAAGAGAGCATCTTGAAACACGTGAAAAACACATCTAAGTCTAACATACTTCCTATGCATAGGCATCTTATAGGCAAACAAATTATCATAGCAAGCAAAAACTAGCATATGCAAGGAAGTAGAAAGAAACAATAGCAATCTCAACATAACAAGAGGTAATTTTGTAACATGAAAATTTCTACAATCATATTTTCCTCTCTCATAATAATTACATATGGGATCATAAGCAAATTCAACAAAATAGCTATCACATAAAAAAATTTCAACACGATCCACATGCATGCATAGTTGACACTCTTCCAAAATGGTGGGATTAACATCAACTAAAGTCATGACGTCTCCAAACCAAATTTCAATAATATTGCAAACACTATTATCAATCTCATATTCATCATGGGGCTTAAATAATTTTTTCAAGATCAAAAGAAGAATCACCCCAATCATGATCATTACAACAAGTAGTAGACATAGCAAAACTAGCATCCCCAAGCTTAGGGTTTTGCATATTATTAGCACAATGGACACCAATAGAATTTACAGTAAAATCATTGCAATCTTGCTTTTGATTCAAGGAACTTTCAAGTATGGGTGCAATAGCAATAATCTCGTGTTAACATAAGGAACTATAGCAAATTCATCTCCATAAATATTGGCATCATTGCTATAAGAATGTTAAGCATCATGTTCATCAAGGGATATTTCAATCAAATCATCGGAATCATAATTATCTATAGATTCATGCATATCATTATTTTCTTCCAAAGTAGCGGTCATTCTTTCAATAAATTCTTTGACATAGACATTATGGGCATAGTTTTCATAGCAATATTTAAGTATGTCAAAATTTTCAGATTCGTAGAGAGTAACATCATACTTTTCGATCAAAGAAGCAACTTCATAAGCACCCTTAAAAGCAACAAATTCTTCAATTTTTCGATATTGTAGTAACTATAAACACCCTTCATGGGCATAAGAAGATAAGATTTCATTATCATTAAACTCACATAGGTAGGGGAGGTGCTTTTTAGGGTTCTTAGAGCAACAAGTAAAATCATAAATTTCATGAAGATTCCAAGCATAACATAGCAATATGTTTATTTGATCCCATAAGAGTCTCCCTTTTTCAAACAAACGGTGACGCACAAAATGAGCATGCTCATCTAAAGATTTCCCATCAACTAGGCTAGTTGGGGTTTCAACACGAGCGCATAAGGATCGAAGATGATCCTAGTAGAACACTTTAAGTGGATCCATATCTTAGCAAGCAAAGATGCAAGCAAATAGAAGGCACATGGAAACACAAACAAAGATACATACGGGAAGAAGGCAAAGAAAAGGCAAAGGTTTTTGAAAATCATTTTAGAAGTGGGGGAGAGGAAAGCGAGAGGCGAATGGCAAATAATGTAATGCGAGGGATAAGAGTTTGTGATACGTACTTGGTATGTCTTGACTTGATGCCACCTCCCTGGCAACGGCGCCAGAAATCCTTCTTGCTACCTCTTGAGCATGTGTTGGTTTTACCTTGAAGAGGAAAGGGTGGTGCAGCAAAGTAGCATAAGTATTTCCCTCAGTTTTGAGAACCAAGGTATCAATCCAGTAGGAGGTAACACGCAAGTCACCTAGTACCTGCACAAACAAACAGGAACCTCGCAACCAACGTGATAAAGGGGTTGTCAATCCCTTCACGGTTACTTACGAAAGTGAGATCTGATAGAGATAATAAGATAAATATTTTTGGTATTTTTTGTTGGGGAACGCAGTAATTTCAAAAAAATCCTACGCACACGCAAGATCTATCATGGTGATGCATATCACCGAGAGGGGAAGACTGTTGTCCACGTACCCTCATAGACCGTAAGCGGAAGCGTCATGACAATGCGGTTGATGTAGTCATGCGTCTTCACGATCCAACCGATCCTAGTACCGAAAGTACGGCACCTCCGCAATCTGCACACATTCGGCTCGGTGACGTCCCACGAACTCACAATCCAGCAGAGTGTCGAGGGAGAGTGTCGGTGTCAAAACCGGCGGATCTCGGGTAGGGGGTCCCGAACTGTGCGTCTCGGATCGATGGTAACACAAGGCAGGGGACACGATGTTTACCCAGGTTTGGGCCCTCTTGATGGAGGTAATACCCTACGTCCTGCTTGATTGATATTGATGATATGAGTATTACAAGAGTTGATCTACCACGAGATCGTAGAGGCTAAAACCCTAGAAGCTAGCCTATGGTATCATTGTTGTATATGATCTATCGACTAGCCTAGCCTCGGTTTATATAATGCACCAGAGGCCTAGGATAACAAGAGTCCTAGACAAATACGCCGGTGGGGAGGAGTCCTTGTCTTGATCACCAAGTCTTGTGGAATCTTCCATGTATGCGGCAGCTGTCCGAACTGGCCCATGAGTATACGGCCATGGGGGTCCTCGGCCCAATCTAACAGATCGGGAGACGACATGGTGAGTACCCCCTAGTCCAGGACACCGTCAGTAGCCCCCTGAACCGGTCTTCAAGTTAGGGACCCTCCTCGATTCTTCCGAACTGTTCTTCATCTTCGGTTGTCGGTCTTGAAAACTGGTTCAACAAATCTTCTCATCTTCGATCTTGAGGATCGCCGAAATGCATTCGACGAGTTTACATGTCGGGTATCCGAGGAGCCCATTTAAGTTTCCGGCCTTTATCAATGCCTTGTTATTTTTATGCCACACCTCGGGTTTGAAGTTGTTCCCGGGAGGCAGTGTCCTCTTGCGTCCGAGCTCTAATGCTGGACTGCATTTGAGGTATCTTTTGCAACCAAGCACCAATGCCGGGCTGATTCCGAGCTCCAACGCCGAAATGTATCCGAGCTCCAACGCCGGACTGTGTCCAAGCTCCAATGCCGGACTATATCCAAGATGTCATAGATCATCTTGGTCCAAAAGAGTTGAAGGAGTTTAGCCGAGCTTAATGCTAGAAATGCCCTCTATGGAGCCAGCCACTAGCGCCCGAGCTTTATGCCGGACTGCTTCCGAGGTGGTGCACCACACCGACTATGGGCCAATTTTTTGTCAATATTTTTGATTGGTGCAATTTATTCTCTGCCGAGATATATAGCCAGTAACCCTCAACGTGTGTATCGGTTTAAAACCCGAGATGCACTTGAAGGATGATGTAAGACCACTGATCCCAGTAGCCGCTGAGACTTAGGTTGATTTGCAAAATCGGCCTGAGGATCAAGTCCTAGCTTGGCAGAATACTTCGGGATACAAAAAGCGGCGTGCTTAGTCCTCGAGACTCAGGTTGGGTGTGGCCGACCAACCTGAGGATCATAATCTCCTCGGAAACTGTATTGCACTTAAAATTTTCTGCATTGGACAGGCAATGCAGTAGCCCCCGAGACACTAGTCGGGTGGAAACACCAGATCAGGGGATCGATGTGCCCCTTTAATATTTGTAAATAATAAGCCCGAAGCCCAGTAGCCCCCGAGCCTTAATGCGAGCACGGGTGGCCGAATTAAGGATCGATATCCATAGTAAAATCACAAATTATGTGTAATGACTCTATGTATCCAAGTACTTTACATCCTTAATGCTCGGATCCACATTGTACAAAACTTTGTTGACCGACCATCGGCTTCCACCTCCTCGGCTAGTAGCCGAGGAGTGTTTGTCCTACTTTAGAAAGCCTTTATGAGGGCAAAGATTTACGACAAACAAGGCAATCTGGCCATACGGTTTTATAAAAAAAGATACGCATAGAAATATGTTATATTACTGTTTAACATAAGAAATGTCTTCCAAAGAAAATAGTCCCGCTATCGGTTCGTTTCTTTGGGTTGTCATGCTAAGCATGATCATGAAACCTCAGCTCTAATGTAAGAGCAAAATATCGAGGATTTAGTTTGGGAGTCCAGTTAATAGCCCCCGGTAGTGTTCGGCGACAGTCGAGGTCAAGCCGTAAATACTTCGACCATTGTTATGAATGGCCCGTCATTTAACACCGTCATCGGATCGCTGACCAGTTTACGCTTATTGTGACAGTCAGTTTTCGGCTTTCTCCACTGAAGTGCTTAACCATGTGAGCTGGAAGCACAATCGCAGTGGTTCTCCCTTTGCACACCTAGCTGAACAAATCGGAATGCAAGAGGCAAGCGCAGGAGCCGGGCAACCCAACTATTGACCGAAGACACAATTCGAAACCAATGCATATATAGTGAGATCCGAGAATGTTTTTGCCGAATCTATAAAGGTGTCCGACATTGCACTGTGAGACTTGTGCTGGAAACACACAAATAGTTTAAAAGTGCCAAAAAGCTTGGAATACCAAAAAACGTCAGTAAAAACATGACGTCCGAACAAGATCAAGTGTTCGTTGCCAATCCGAAAATTGGAAGAGAAATAAAAAATTGTGCTTCTGTCGTGTTTGGACAACGACCAAAAAGAAAACACATTTACAGCTCATATATAAATTTTAAGAGCCCCCAAGTGACTTGGGTAAGAATTTTATGTATAATGATTGTATGTACCGAAGTACTTATATCATATTTGTGTTCACCCGAACTTTAAACGCGTCTTAACCGACCGTCGGCTTGTCCCTCTTCGGCCAAGGGCCGAAAAGTGTCATGTACTCCGCCTGTCGAGAGTATCGACGGTGTTTCCGATGACTAGGTAATCAGGCCATAAGGCTGTAACAGACAAAGTGTGCTCAGAGAACTTATGCTATATTACTAACGAAGTGTAAGAAGCATCTTTGAAGAAAATAGTGCCCCCACCGATACCTTTCTTCGGTGCTCATTATTACTATGAGACTTGTGCAATAGATTTTTTGTACTCATGAGTTCCATTGTGTGCCGACCATGAATGAAAACAATAAGAGCGCTAGCTTTCGGCTTCACCCAGTCTGAGGTCAGAGCTCAGATGACCCGGTCGTGACAATCGCAGAGGTGCTCCCTTTACTCCCTAGCCGAACAATCGGGAACATAGGGGTAAGCACAGGAGCCATGCAACCCAGCTTGCAAATCGCTTAGGTCAATATGGTGCATATTGTGGAGTAGTACACGAACAAGGAACGAAGCCGTACAAGTATAATCATATGCAAGAGGAAAAGCTCCATCAAGGGAGCCCCCAAGTAAACGGGGTATTTGAATTTGTGTGTCACAAACAATGTTTGGACAAGGAAAAAAATTTACAAGAAACTTTTTTCCATAAAAGTATAATGCTTGGTCGAGTCGGACACAAGTTAAAAATTTAAAACTTTAAGCATGAAGGCAACTTAGCTAGTTAATGTGTTCGGTATTGATGACGTAGTCCGAGCTTGATGCGGGACAAGGTTCCATCCCCCAAGCCGGTCCCGAGGTGGTGGAGCAAAGAGCTCGACACTCCAAAGTGGTGACATAGCATGGTCAATGCAGAGCGGCAGAGTGATGCCGAAGTCCCTAGCAAGGGGTAATGAAGTGTTGACGAAGCCCCCCGTCCAGCTGAGGTGACGCCAAAGGATATAGTCCGGCTGGATCATTTTCCTATGCACACAAAATAGCGCAAACCAGAGATAATAGTAATAAAAAAATTGTTGCATAATAAATAATTTATGCAAAGTGAGTAATAAAAGAAATATGTCATGGCGCCGAAGTCAATGTCGATGCAGGGCGTCGGCGTGATGCGGTAAAGGCGTGCCGAAGCCTGAATTCACAGGTCGGTCTGAGTTCTGGATGCGGCGTTGGCCGGACTATGTACGGAAACTGACCGAATCTCCATGTGACCGTCGTTAATGCGGCCACCATTTGATAGACCCGTGTGCATATAATGGACAAACCAGAGTAATAATTCCTTGGGAAAAATGAACCAAAACAAGCAAAAAGTACTAGGATTAATAGCACCTGGTTTGTTTGTTGTAGAAAGGTGATTCCAAAAATTGGGACTCGATCCGCACACCCGTTGCTTGATGAGCGATAAAGCGACGGTATGGTGATGTTGGCAAAGGTTGGCTCGCCGAGGGAAAGCCCTCGGTCCAGCTAACATGACGGAGCTGGTCGGCTAGTGACGTCGAAGTCTCCGGAGTAGGTTGATGAAGAGATGGCGAAGCCCCCGGTCCAACCGAGATGTCGAAGCCTCGATGTCAGCCGATGAGTCGAAGTAGGTCGGCATGATGGACACCATCTTGAAGAAGCAATAGTGCGGCCCTGCTGATGCAGGTCGTGACGTGGTCGATGTCGGCTTGATGAAGTGACCGTGCGGCGATGCCGGTATGCCCGCTCCGTGTAATCCGTGGGGCGCCGATGTTGGTGATGATTTATCCTTCGCGATGCCGGACTCTTGTTCGACTTGCCGAGATGATGATCCGAAAAGGTTGAGCTCGGCTCAACAGAGTGACGACGTGTCTAGCGCAGGTCGGCAGCCTTGGAGCAATATTGCCGGACTGGTTTGACACCAGCATAATGATGAAGATGACCTCTGGGGAGGCTTAAAAATTTACGGGCACGTGTTTAAAAACAACGCACAATATCCTAGAAGAGAATTCCTCTAAAAAGGTTGTCCAATATCACGTTCATAAAGAAACATGAATTCAGGTCGGATCCGTATTCGCGCAGAAAACAGATCCGAAAATTGGTCCACTCATTGGAAGGTTCCCGGAGTTTGAACCGTCGGATCGAGCTGAAATTTGGAGGGGTGGTAGATATGGGAATTCCGCAGTATATGAACGTTTGGATCTTCCAAAGGACCTCCGAGATGGGCTCTGGAGGCCACGCCCTAAACTCGTCCAGATTTGACAGGGCTCCGGTATATTGTAGTTTGTCGGAGATTCCTCCATCGGAACTCGACAGAATTTTGCATGGCTATTGTAGACGTAATTCCGCACCATTCCACCGAAGCAATTGTCAAACCGACGCTCGAGGAGGCGGTGACAGCGGATACAAGTTCGCTGCCTAGAAAAACATCATGGCCGCCCGAGGGCAATGTTGATGTTGAGCCCTCGAGCTCCATGGATGACTCCTCTATGATCATGATAGAGATGGAGTTGATGTTGAAGAATGCCCCCGTCCGAACATGATGATTGGAGATGGAGTACGGTCCTTGGTTGAGCCAAGGTGAACAGTCGAGCCGGCGACAAAGATGCCGGCGTCGCAGTTGACCTGCGGGCGAGCCATTGATCCTTTTGCCGATCACATAGCGGAACTCTCAATGAAAGCACCAATGTCGGTGTCAAAACCGTCGGATCTCGGGTAGGGGGTCCCGAACTGTGCGTCTAGGATCGATGGTACCACAAGGCAGGGGACACGATGTTTACCCAGGTTCGGGCCCTCTTGATGGAGGTAATACCCTACGTCCTGCTTGATTGATATTGATGATATGACTATTATAAGAGTTGATCTACCACGAGATCGTAGAGGCTAAGACCCTAGAAGCTAGCCTATGGTATCATTGTTGTATATGATCTATCGACTAGCCTAGCCTCGGTTTATATAATGCACCAGAGGCCTAGGATAACAAGAGTCCTAGCCAAATACGCCAGTGGGGAGGAGTCCTTGTCTTGATCACCAAGTCTTGTGGAATCTTCCATGTATGCGGCAGCTGTCCGAACTGGCCCATGAGTATACGGCCATGGGGGTCCTCGGCCCAATCTAACAGATCGGGAGACGACGTGGTGAGTACCCCCTAGTCCAGGACACCGTCAGAGAGCTTCATCAGCACGATGGCATGATGACGGTGATGATGAAGCTACCGGCGCAGGGCTTCGCCTAAGCACTATGACGATATGACCGAGGTGGATTATGGTGGAGGGGGGCACCGCACACGGCTAAGGGATCAATGATCCACTTGTGTGTCTATGGGGTGCCCCCTGGCCACGTATATAAAGGATGGAGGGAGGAGGAGGCCGGCCCTCATAGGGCGCGCCCAAAGTGTGGAGTCCTAGTAGGATTCCACCTCCCACATGGAATAGGAAAAAGGGAAGGGAGAAGGACAAGGAAGGAAGGGGGCGCCCCTTTCCCTAGCCCAAATTTGGACCAGTCCATGAGGAAGGGGCGCAACCACCCTTAGTCAAACCGCATATTCTACGAAGATCTTTATTGGTCAAACCGCATAACGATATACGTTGTTCCCTTTGTCATCGGTATGTTACTTGCCCAAGATTCGATCGTCGGTATCTCAATACCTAGTTCAATCTCGTTACCGGCAAGTCTCTTTACTCGTTCCGTAATGCATCATCCCGTAACTAACTCATTAGTCACATTGCTTGCAAGGCTTATAGTGATGTGCATTACCGAGAGGGCCCAGAGATACGTCTCCGATACTCGGAGTGACAAATCATAATCTTGATCTATGCCAACTCAACAAACACCATCGGAGACACCTGTAGAGCATCTTTATAATCACCCAGTTACGTTGTGATGTTCGATAGCACACAAGGTGTTCCTCCGGTATTCAGGAGTTGCATAATCTCATAGTCTGGGGAACATGTATAAGTCATGAAGAAAGCAGTAGTAATGAAACTGTAATGATCATCGTGCTAAGCTAACGGATGGGTCAAGTCCATCACATCATTCTCTAATTATGTGATCCCGCTTATCAAATCACAACTCTTTGTCCATGGCTAGGAAACTTAACCATCTTTGATTAACGAGCTAGTCAAGTAGAGGCATACTAGTGACACTCTGTTTGTTTATGTATTCACACATGTACTAAGTTTCCGGTTAATACAATTATAGCTTGAATAATAAACATTTATCATGATATAAGGAAATATAAATAATAACTTTATTATTGCCTCTAGGGCATATTTCCTTCAGTCTCCCACTTGCACTAGAGTCAATAATCTAGTTCACATCGTCATGTGATTTAACACGAATAGTTCACATCTTTATGTGATTAGTTCACATCTCCATGTGACTAACACCCTATGGGTTTACTAGAGTTGATAATCTAGTTCACATCGGTATGTGATTAACACCCAAAGAGTGATCATGTTTTGCTTGTGAGAGAAATTTAGTCAACGGGTCTGCAACATTCAGAGCCGTATGTATTTTGCAAATTTTCTATGTCTACAATACTTTGCACGGAGCTACTCTAGCTAATTGCTCCCACTTTTAATATGTATCTAGATCGAGACTTAGAGTCATCTAGATCGGTGTCAAATCTTGCATCGACGTAACTCTTTACGACGAACTCTTTGTAACCTCCATAACCGAGAAACATTTCCTTATTGCACTAAGGATATTTTTGACCGTTGTCCAGTGATCCACTCCTGGATCACTATTGTACCCTCTTGCCAATCTTATGGTGAGGTACACAATAGGTCTGGTACACATCATAGCATATTTTATAGAACCTATGACTGAGGCATAGGGAATGACTTTTCATTCTCTTTCTATTTTCTACCATGGTCAGGTTTTGAGTCTTTACTCAAATTCACACCTTGCAGCACAGGCAAGAACTCCTTCTTTCACTGTTCTTTTTTGATCTACTTCAAAATCTTGTCAAGGTATGTACTCATTGAAAATATATCAAGCGTCTTGATCTATCTCTATAGATCTTGATGCTCAATATGTGAGTAGCTTCACCGAGGTATTTCTTTGAAAAACTCCTTTCAAACACTCCTTTACGCTTTCCAGAAAATTCTACATTATTTCAAATCAACAATATATCATGCACATATACTTATCAGAAATGCAGTAGTGCTCCCACTCACTTTCTTGTAAATACAGGCTTCATCGCAAGTCTGTATAAAACCATATGCTTTGATCACTTTATCAAAGTATATATTCCAACTCCGATATGCTTGCACCAGTCCATAGATGGATTGCTGGAGCTTGCTCACTTTGTTAGCACCTTTAGGATTGACAAAACCTTCTGGTTGCATAATATACAACTCTTCTTTAAGAAATCCATTAAAGAATGAAGTTTTGACATCCATTTGCTAGATTTCATAAAATGCGGCAACTTCTAACATGATTCTGACAGACTTTTAAGCATCGATACAAGTGAGAAAGTCTCATCATAGTCAACACCTTGACCTTGTCAAAAACGTTTTGTGACAATTCGAGCTTTGTAGATAGTAACACTACTATCATCGTCCGTCTTCCTCTTGAAGATCCATTTATTCTCAATGACTCACTGACCATCGGGCAAGTCAAGCAAAGTCCATACTTTGTTCTCATACATGGATCCCATCTCAGATTTCATGGCCTCAAGCGATTTTGCAGAATCTGGGCACATCATCGCTTCCTCATAGTTCATATGTTTGTCATGGTCTAGTAACATGACTTCCAGAACAGGATTACCGTACCACTCTGGTGCGGACCGTACTCTGGTTGACCTACGAGGTTCGGTAGTAACTTGATCTAAAATTTCATGATCATCATCATTAGCTTCCTCAGTAATTAGTGTAGGAATCACTGGAACTGATTTTTGTGATGAACTACTTTCCAATTCGGGAGAAGGTACAATTACCTCATCAAGTTCTACTTTCCTCCCACTCACTTATTTCGAGAGAAACCCCTTCTCTAGAAAGGATCCATTCTTAGCAACAAAATATCTTGCCTTCGGATCTGTGATAGAGGGTGTACCCAATAGTTTCATTTGGGTATCCAATGAAGACGCACTACTCCAATTTGGGTTCGAGCTTATCAATTTGAAACTTTTTCACATAAGCATCACAATCCCAACTTTGAGAAATGACAGCTCTGGTTTCTTGCCAAACCATAGTTCATACGGTGTCATATCAACAGATTTAGATTGTGCCCTATTTAACGTGAATGCAGCTGTCTCTAATGCATAACCCCAAAACGGTAGTGGTAAATCGGTAAGAGACATCATAGATCGCACCATATCCAATAAAGTACGATTAAAACATTTGGATACACCATTATGCTGTGGTGTTCCAGGTGGCATGAGTTGCGAAACTATTCCACATTGTTTCAAATGAAGACCAAACACGTAACTCAAATATTCGCCTCCGCGACCAGATCGTAGAAACTTTACTTGTTACGATGATTTTCCACTTCACTCTGAAATTCTTTGAACTTTTCAAATGTTTTAGACTTATGTTTCATTAAGTAGATATACCCATATCTGCTCAAATCATCTGTGAAGGTCGGGAAATAATGATACCCGTCATGAGCCTCAACACTTATCGGATCGCATACATCAGTATGTATTATTTCCAATAAGTCAGTTGCTCGCTTCATTGTTCCGGAGAATGGAGTCTTAGTCATCTTGCCCATGAGGCATGGTTCGCAAACATCAAGTGATTCCAAAAGTCCATCAGCATGGAGTTTCTTTATGCGCTTTACACCAATATGACCTAAACGGCAGTGCCACAAATAGGTTGCACTATCATTAAAAACTTTGCATCTTTTGGCTTATATATTATGAATATGTGTATCACTACGATCGAGATTCAATAAACCATTCACCTTGGGTGTATGACCACAGAAGGTTTTATTCATGTAAACAGAACAACAATTATTCTTTGACTTAAATGAATAACCGTATTGCAATAAACATGATCTAATCATATTTATGCTCAACGCAAACACCAAATAACATTTATTTTAGGTTTAAAACTAATCCTGAAGGTAAAATGAGTGTGCGATGGTGATCTTATCAACCTTGGAATCATTTCCAACTCACATCATCACCTCGCCCTTAACTAGTCTTTGTTTATTTTGCAACTCTCGTTTCGAGTTACTACTCTTAGCAACTGAACCAGTATCAAATACTGAGGGGTTGCTATAAACACTAGTAAAGTACACATCAATAACATGTATATCAAACATACCTTTGCTCACTTTGCCATCCTTCTTATCTGCCAATTATCTAGGGCAGTTCCACTTCCAGTGACCATTTCCTTTGCAGTAGAAGCACTTAGTTTCAGGCTTGGGTCTAGCTTTGGGCTTCTTCATGGGAATGACAACTTTCTTGTCATTCTTATTGAAGTTCCCTTTCTATCCCTTTGCCCTTTTCTTGAAACTAGTGGTCTTGTCAACCATCAACACTTGATGCTCTTTCTTGATTCTACCTTCGCGGATTTCAGCATTGCGAAGAGCTCGGGAATTACTTTCGTCATCCCTTGCATATTATAGTTCATCACGAAGTTCTAGTAACTTTGTGATAGTGACTAGAGAACTTTGTCAATTACTATCTTATCTGGAAGATTAACTCCCACTTGATTCAAGCAATTGTAGTACCCAGACAATCTGAGCACATGCTCACTGGTTGAGCTATTCTCCTCCATCTTGTAGGCAAAGTACTGTCAGAGGTCTCATACCTCTCGACACGGGCATGAGTATGAAATACCAATTTCAACTCTAGGAACATCTTATATGCTCTGTAGCATTCAAAACATTTTTGAAGTCCCGGTTCTAAGCCGTAAAGCATGGTGCACTAAAATATCAAGTAGTCATCATATTGAGCTTGCTAAACATTCATAACATCTGCATATGCTCCTGCAATAGTTCTGTCACCTAGCGGTGCATCAAGGACACAATTCTTCTGTGCAGCATGAGGATAATCCTCATATCACGGACCTAGTCCACATCATTGCTACTATCATCTTTCAACATAGTTTTTCTCTAAGAACATATCAAAAATAAACGGGGAGCTACATCACGAGCTATTGTCTACAACATAGTTATGCAAATACTATCAGGACTAAGTTCATGATAAATTAAAGTTCAGTTAATCATATTACT